>NC_051063.1:26114140-26356550 GCF_004664715.2 Peromyscus leucopus | reverse complement strand
AACCAGATTTAATCAATACCTGTCCACAAACCCAGCCCTACAGAAAGCACTAGAAGGGAAAATTCAACCCAAAGAAGTTAAACACATCCATGAAAAATCAAGCAATAGATAATCCTACACCAACATACACCACAGAAGGACAACACAACACAACCAAAAAAATAACAGGAATTAACAATCACTGGTCACTAATATCCATCAATATCAATGGTCTCAACTCACCTATAAAAAGACACAGGCTAACAGAATGGATAAGAAAGCAGGACCCATCCATATGCTGCATACAAGAAACACACCTTAACTCCAAAGACAGACACTACCTCCGAGTAAAGGGCTGGGAAAAGGTTTTCCAAGCAAATGGACCTAAGAAACAAGCTGGTGTAGCTATCCTAATATCTAATAAAATAGACTTCAAACTAAAATCAATCAAAAGAGACCAGGATGGACATTGCATATTCATCACGGGAAAAATCCACCAAGATGAAGTCTCGATTCTAAACATTTATGCTCCAAATACAAAAGCACCCACATTCATAAAAGAAACACTACTAAAGTTTAAAACGCACATCAAACCCCACACATTAGTAGTGGGAGATTTTAACACACCACTCTCACCAAAAGATAGATCTACCAGACTGAAACTTAACAAAGAAATAAAGGACCTAACAGATGTTATGACTCAAATGACCTAATAGATATCTACAGAATATTCCATCCTAACACAAAAGAATATACCTTCTTCTCAGCACCCCATGGAACCTTCTCAAAAATTGACCACATGCTTGGACACAAAACAAATCTCAACAGATACAAAAAAATTGGAATAACCTCCTGTATATTATCAGACCACCATGCCTTAAAGTTAGAACTCAATAACAACAAAAATTATAGAAAACCCAAAAACTCATGGAAACTGAATAATGCCCACCTGAAACATCAATGGGTCAAGGAAGAAATAAAAACAGAAATTAAAGAGTTCCTAGAATTCAATGAAAATGAAAGTACAACATACCCAAACTTATGGGACACTATGAAAGCAGTGCTAAGAGGAAAATTCATAGCTCTAAATGCACACATAAAGAAGATGGAGCAATCCCATACCAATGAATTAACAGCACAACTGAAAGCTCTAGAACAAAAAGAAACAAACTCACCCAGGAGAAATAGACGCCAGGAAATAATCAAATTGAGGGCTGAAATCAACGAAATAGAAAACAAGAGAACAATACAAAAAATCAATGAAACAAAGAGTTGGTTCTTTGAAAAAATCAACAAGATAGACAAACCACTAGCCAAATTAACCAAAAGGCAAAGAGAGAGCACCCAAATTCACAAAATCAGAAATGAAAAGGGAGACATAACAACAGACAATGAGGAAATCCAGAGAATCATCAGATCATACTTCAAAAACCTGTACTCCACAAAAATGGAAAACCAGGAAGAAATGGACAATTTTCTGGATAAATACCAAATACCAAAATTAAATTAAGACCAGATAAACCATTTAAATAGACCAATAACCCCTAAAGAAATAGAAACAGTCATCAAAAGTCTCCCAACTAAAAAAAGCCCAGGACCAGATGGTTTCAGTGCAGAATTCTACCAGACTTTCAAAGAAGAACTAATACCAATCCTCTTCAAAGTGTTCCACACAATAGAAACAGAAGGAACACTACCAAACTCTTTTTTTTTTTTTTTTTTTTTTTATTTTTCAGACGGTTTCTCTTATAGTTTCCCTTTCTGGACTACTGAGCCCAGCTGCCGAACTCACAAGATCCCCTCTCCTCCCGATGCTGATAACTCGCCACCACGCCCCTCAAACCATGACTACAATTACCTGATACCCAAACCACACAAAGATGCAACAAAGAAAGAGAACTACAGACCAATCTCCCTCATGAACATTGATGCAAAAATACTCAACAAAATATTGGCAAACCGAATCCAAGAATACATCAAAACAATCATCCATCATGACCAAGTAGGATTCATCCCAGGGATGCAAGGATGGTTCAACATACAGAAATCAGTCAATGTAATACACCATATAAACAAACTGAAAGAAAAAAACCACATGATCATCTCCTTAGATGCTGAAAAAGCCTTTGACAAAATCCAACACCCCTTCATGATAAAGGTCTTAGAAAGATTAGGAATACAAGGAACATTTCTAAACATAATAAAAGCAATTTATAGCAAGCCAACAGCAAACATCAAATTAAATTAAAGAAACTCAAAGCGATACCACTAAATTCAGGAACAAGACAAGGCTGTCCACTCTCCCCATATTTATTCAATATAGTACTAGAAGTTTTAGCTAGAGCAATAAGACAACAAAAGGAGATCAAAGGGATACAAATTGGCAAGGAAGAAGTCAAACTTTCACTATTTGCAGATGATATGATAGTATACATAAGTGACCCCAAAAACTCTACCAGGGAACTTCTACAGCTGATAAACTCCTTTAGTAAAGTGGCAGGATACAAGATCAACTCAAAAAAATCAGTAGCCCTCCTATACACAAATGATAAAAGGGCTGAGAAAGAAGTCAGAGAAACATCACCCTTTACAATAGCCACAAATAATATAAAATACCTTGGGATAACACTAACTAAACAAGTGAAAGACCTTTTTGATAAGAACTTTAAATCTCTAAAGAAAGAAATTGAAGAAGATATCAGAAAATGGAAGGATCTCCCATGCTCATGGATAGGTAGGATTAACATAGTAAAAATGGCAATCTTACCAAAAGTAATCTACAGATTCAATGCAATCCCCATCAAAATCCCAACACAATTCTTCACAGACTTGGAAAGAAAAATACTCAACTTTATATGGAAAAACAAAAGACCCAGGATAGCTAAAAGAATCCTATACGATAAAGCAACCCTTGGAGGCATCACCATCCCGGACCTCAAACTCTACTATAGAGCTATAGTAATAAAAACAGCTTGGTACTGGTATAAAAACCGACATACGGACCAATGGAATCGAATTGAAGACCCTGACATTAATCCATGCACATATGAACACCTGGTTTTTGACAAAGGAGCCAAAACTATACAATGGAACAAAGAAAGTATCTTCAACAAATGGTGCTGGCATAACTGGATGTCAATATGTAAAAGATTACAAATAGATCCATATCTGTCACCATGCACAAAACTCAAGTCCAAGTGGATCAAAGACCTAAACATAAATCCAGTTACACTAAACTTAATAGAAAAGAAAATAGGAAGCACTCTTGAACGCATTGGCACCGGAGACCATTTCCTAAATAAAACACCGACAGCACAGACCCTGAGCACAACCATTAATAAATGGGACCTCTCGAAACTGAGAAGCTTTTGCAGGGCAAAAGACACAGTCAGTAAGACAAAAAGACAGCCAACAGATTGGGAAAAGATCTTCACCAACCCCACATCTGACAGAGGATTGATCTCCACAATATATAAAGAACTCAAGAAACTAGACATCAAAGCACTGAACAGTCCAATTAAAAAATGGGCTAAAGAGCTAAACAGAGAATTCACAAAACAAGAACTACAAATGGCTGAAAGACATTTAAAGAAATGCTCAACATCCTTAATCATCAGAGAAATGCAAATCAAAACGACTCTGAGATACCACCTTACACCTGTTAGAATGGCTACGATCAAAAACACCAATGACAACCAATGTTGGAGAGGATGTGGAGCAAAGGGAACACTCCTCCACTGTTGGTGGGAATGTAAACTTGTACAACCACTGTGGAAATCAGTATGGCGGTTTCTCAGAAAATTAGGAATCGAACTACCTCAAGACCCAGCCATCCCACTCTTGGGCATCTACCCAAGGAATGCTGATTTATACCATAAAGATACATGCTCAGCTATGTTCATAGCAGCACTATTTGTAATAGCCAGAACCTGGAAACAACCTAGATGCCCATCAACGGAAGAATGGATGAAAAAAATGTGGTACATATACACAATGGAGTACTACTCAGCAGAGAAAAACAATGAAAGCATGAAATTTGCAGGCAAATGGATGGAACTAGAAAAAAATCATCCTGAGTGAGGTAACCCAAACCCAGAAAGACAGTTATGGTATGTACTCACTCATTGGTGGATTCTAGATATAAAATAAAGAACAATCAGACCACAACCCATAGAACCATAGAGGCTATATATATAGCATGGAGGTCCCTAGGACGACTGTGGCATATAATAAATTTCAGTTTTACTCAATTATTAAAAAAAAATAGCCAAATGAATGGAAACACATGAACTATGAACCAAAGGCTGAGGGCTCCCAGCTGGATCAGGCCCTCTGAATAGGTGAGACAGTTGATTGGCTTGATCAGTTTGGGAGGCATCTAGGCAGTGGGACCAAGTCCTGTGCTCATTGCATGAGTTGGCTGTCTGAAACCTGGAGCTTATGCAGGGACACTTGGCTTAGTCTGGGAGGAAGGGACTGGACCTCCCTGGACTGAGTCTACCAAGTTGATCACAGTCCTCGGGGGAGGACTTGTCCTGGAGGAGGTGGGAATGGAGGGTGGGCTGGGGGTAAGGGGAGGGCGTGGGAGGGGGGAGAATAGGGGAACCCATGGCTGATATGTAGAACTGAATGATATTGTAAAATAAAAAATATATATCACAAAAAAAAAAAAACTGAGCTTGCAGAGAGGCGAGCACTTTCTCCAGCCTCTACTGCATTGGACAAAGTCCTCGCCTAGGCTTGTATTGCTTTTGGATATCCCTAATTAAAAAAAAAAAAAAAGAAAACTATAACTATCTTGTCTTCAACTCCATCAAAAAACCACAGAAAGGTAAAATATTACCTAATGACAGGGACTTCAAGCTGCCTGGACAGTCACCCAAAGTTCCTCTGCAATGTTGGGGCATCCAACTTTGGCCTACATGCCTGGCCTGTCTAACCTGTGAAGTAGGGGATTTTGATTGACTGTCCTACTTTGTCTTGGCAAAGTTTGGCAGTCACCTTTTTTACTTCCTGTTAGTCCTTTTTGGACAGTAACTGTCAGCTATTGAGGCAAGGGCACTTTATTTGCCCACATGGCTAGCTTTTGCCTTATGTAGTTTCTTTGATGCCTATCATCCTCTTTGAAGTAATTGGTGCTGCCAGGAGCAGACATGTCTCACTGTTGAGAAAAGTCTGTTCTTAAAACATTTTAAATGCCATATTCTGTAGCCCTTTGACATGTTTGAAGATTACCTATCTATCTGAAATATATCTCTGTATGACCTTGAAAACCTAATTAACATAACTATAAGTTTGTTATTATAGATGACTATTAATCTGTTTTTCTTAATTATATATTATATTTCTAAATGAGCTGCATAAACATAATACCCAAACAAAAGTAGAAATATATATACAGTATAACAAAATTAACATTAAATTTGTATCAATAAATCAAAATTCATACTAATGTAAAATAATAGTAAGAATAATAGTTGCTTTTTGGATTAAAGTATATTCAATAATCTACCCTTTTACCCTATCATTTATATATCTCTCCTTTTCTTTTTAGAATGAGATCCTTGAATCTAATCTCCTTGTTTAGCTTCTTCCTGACCATTACCAATAACAATTTGTAACCAACCTCCCTTAAATGATAATAAACATTCATAACCCATTTTGGGAAATGAGAGCATAGTTTTCTAGGTTACTTCCTGTTGATTGGGGACACTGGTAATCTTTGGAGAACCCTGAGAAAATTTAGGATTAATGTCAAGTCCTGACTAGAGTATTCTGTTAGGCTGGGTCATTTCAGCCAGCAGCCTTGAAGCTGTTCTGGATGCATAACTCAGAGGAAATTGCAACAGAGGTGCTCAGAAACATTGGGTCATCTGGGCCATCTGTTCCCATAGGCGATTTTTCAAGGGGTCTTCCTTGATCAAACCTTAATTTTCTTAACCCAGAATGAATCCAGAGCCTCTTATTTCCTGTGAAATAAAAGCAGAACCTCTTTATCAAAGCAACATATCTTTTGACTTAAATTTTGAAGTCAAGATATTTTTAAAAATATACAGCTTGAGCCGGTCGTGGTGGCGCACGCCTTTAATCCCAGCACTCAGAGAGGCAGCATCTTTTGATTCGAGCAGCTGGCTACAATGAGCTCAAAAGCGCAAAGCTACACAGAGAAACCCTGTCACAAAAAAAAAAAAAAATATACAGCTTGGTTTAATCTAGCAGCTTTCATGATAAAATATTGTAGAACATTTAAGATGTGTTACCTTCGTTTATGTTGCATTTGCTTAACTCTGTGAAGCTGTGTTACTGTGCCTACCTAAGACACTTGATGGTCTAATAAAGAACTGAACAGCCAATAGCAAGGCAGGAGAAAGGATAGGTGGAGCTGGCAGGCAGAAAGAATATAGAGAAGGAAAAATCTGGGAGGAGATAAAAATAGTAGCCAGAGAAGGAGGAGGACTCTAGGGGCCAGCCACCCAGCTACACAGTAAGCCACAGAGTAAGAAACAAAGAAAGGTATACAGGAAGAGAACAGAAGAAGGCCAGAGGCAAAAGGTAGACAGGATAATTTAAAGTTAAGAAAAGCTGGCAAGAAACAAGTCAAGCTAAGGCCAAGCATTCATAATTAAGAATAAGCCTCTGTGTGTGATTTATTTGGGATTTGGGTGGCATCTCCCCCATAGAAGACCAAAAACTAACAATAACAATCAAATATTTCTTAGCAGTTATCATCTGTTCATTAGTAGTCAAAAATTTTAAAGACAACACAATAACATACAGTATCCCAGACTCTCTGTGTATTTTACATCTTTACATTGCTTATTTTATTTTTTATTACTCTATTCCTTTTTAAGGACTTTATTTTAAAACCATATTTTTTCATCTAAAGTTGTATATATTCGTTTTTTCCTCTCTCTTAAGCCTACGAATATTTTTATAGACACTGTGACCCATTTAGAGGCTCTTTTTGTCTGAATCTGTCCTTACTGCACATTGGTAACCTTTTCTGTCTGCATGAGCAAAAAAAAACTGCTATGAAACTTAGATCATGGTGTGCTGGTACTGGCTCCTCCCCCTTGGTAGGAGGCTACCCTCATGGTGATGGAGGTACATTACCACCAGCTCTGAAAGCCATGTTTACTGCCTCAACTCGGGAAGTTTCTGGATCCACACCATCACTGAATAGCATGCTGCTTGCTGCTCATAAACCCCATTTAAGTGTTTGGTAGCAGGGCCTCTTAAAAGAGCTGCCCATTTTTGCCATTAGCTCTGAGCCAGGAAGCCATCTCTTAAAGGAGCCATGCCTCTGCTCTCTACTAGCAAACAGATCCCATCTGAGAAAAATGCAGCTACCAAGAAGCGGTGCTTTACTCCATTCTTGTGTGTCTAGAATTCTTTTTTTAAGCTTTGTCAGATTCTATGTGGAAATTTCAGCCCCACATTGAGCACCATATATAAACAAACATTTCTCGTCCCAATCACCTGTTCCCAAATATTGGGTAGCCACTTCCCAAACTACTGCACAGGCTTATATTAATTTTAAATGTTCGGTCAATACCTCAGGCTTATTACTAATTAGCCCTTACATTTTAAGTTAACCCATATTCCTTATTTACACCTTGCCATGTGGCAGTACCTTTATTAGCATGGTACATTCATCTCCTACTCCCTTGCATCTGGCTGGCAACTCCTCATTCTGCCCTTCTTCTTCCCATCATCCTTAGTTTGGTCACCCCGCCTAAACTTCCCACCTGGCTACTGGCCAATCAGTGTTTTATTAAACCATTTTGAGTGAAAAATCTTTACAGTGTACAAGAGGATCATTCCACAGCAGTCTAGCTATTCCTTGACATCATAACATGCAAGTAGTTATGGACATTTTAAAGCCTTGCAACCTTCCTAAGCTCTAGGAGATGACAGCATTAAGATGTCCTTAGAAATCTCTGTGCTGCTGGAGTCTGGCAGCAGACAGGAGGTACATTCTGTACCTCTTCTCATCTACTACCCAAGTACAGAACCCTGTGGCAGTCCTTAGTACTACCCAGGCCTGCTGGCAACCAGTGTCTCAATACCATTGGTGATGCCAGCCCTGAGGCTGAGGACAAGTTCTACTGCTCACAGCCTGGCTGCATGACCAAGTCACCCTAAACGGCGTAAGTTTGCCCAGACCTGGGTTGGCCCAGCAAAGACAACAAGATTCCTGCTTCAGTGTCCATGGCTGCTACTCTATTCATCACTCCACAGGCATCCAGCCTAGTCAGATTTTCCTGTTTAAATAGATGTCATCTAGCATCCTGTGTTCTGCCAGCCCCTGCTGCAAATGGTAGATCCTGACAGTAGTCATTTGAGTGGCCCTGCTGGGACCACACCTGCCATGCCCTCTGCCCTCTCCCCACGGCCTGTCACCTGTCTCTCAGCTTGAGCTTGTTCCCTTTCTCTTCCCATACTCCTTCCAAGACTGGACATCATGGCTCAGTAGCTGGACAAAGTCTTGGCCATCATGTCAGAAAGGAGCTAAAAGGGAGAAGTGTCCCCAGGGTGGAAGTGCTGCTGCTGGAGGATCAAGGCAAGAAAGAGAGGGAAGGATCTGGGTGGAGGCTCGATCTAGTACAAACATGACAGAAAAGAGCATCTGTGGGGCTGGACATACTTAGCTCTTCCAGAGGACCAGGGTTCAGTTTCCAGCCATGTTAGATGGCTCACAAGTATCTATAACACTAGCTTCCAAGGGGATCCAATCCCTCTGGTCTCTGCAGGCACCCAAATGCACATGTACATAGCCACACAGACACACACACATATGTACATAATCAAAAATAAAGAATTTTTAAGATTATTCTGTGTATGAGTATCTAGCCTGAATGTATGTAGGTGTACAATGTGCATACTTGGTGCCAGTGGAGGTCAGAGTTACAGATGGCTGTGAACCACCATGTGGGTGATGGGAACTGAACTCAGGTCCTCTGCAGAGAAAAAAAAGCAAGTTCTCTTAACCCTGAGCTATCTCTCCAGCCCCTGAAATAAATACTAAATAAATAAATAAATAAATAAATAAATAAATAAATAATATCCTGTGTGGATTCGACAGCCACGCTCTGGGTAGTTGAGGGGTCTGACTTCCAGGTTCAAATAACCTCCAGTGACTTTGGGTACACTTCATTTCTCTGTCATCTGGATTTCCTTCTCTGAGAATCTGCCAGATTCAGGGAACCTGCCCACAAGCAGCTCGGAAGTGACACCGAGGTCACTTCAAAAGGTGAGGAGGATTCAGTCTGGTCACCAGGAAGAGAAACAACTCTTTTCTAAGGCTCAGGGGTATTGAGCCTCAGGACACTACACATTCTTTCCAAAACAGTAGGCTGAGAGAAAAACTATTTCCAGGCAGGAAGAGACATATGGGCCAGTAAATAAGGAAGGTGAGGCCCAGACTGCTCAAATTGAAGTTAGGGGCTCAACCTTCAGCTTCTAGCGTTTCCTCTTCACTGAGCTGGGTCACAGGCTAAATCGTGGGGCGGGAGTCTGGAATGATGAGGTTGGCTCTGTGAATGGCTGCTTGCCATGGCAACAGGCACTGCGGAGATTCAGAGCCTGTTCTAATAGGAGCCTGTTCTGATGGGCACCTGCTGCCCAGGGACACCTCAGAGCTCTTTACTGCGAGAGCAGGCTGCTTCTAGGAGGCCTTCTGGGATCTGGACTGGAGAAAAGCCCCACGCTCCCCCATCTCTCATCAGAGTCCACTTTTCCTTCAGCCAGCTTTCAAATCATGTCTAGTGGAAAAGCAAGCAAATTGGGCACAGAATCTGTCCAGAACCACCTCGCAGATTTCCCAGCCTCGGCCTGAGCTTCCGCCAGCAGAAGGCAGCAAGCTGGAGAATGCTGCCTTCCCGCTGCTTGCTGAGCCAAGCATTGCTGCTTCTCCTAGGAGGCTCACCCATTCATCCTTCCAAAGCACCAGTGACAAAAATTGACAGGCTTTCCAGGGAGCAGTGGAGGCTGCGCCAGGCCTCCCCCTGGTGGTGGCGACGAACAGGATGCATCTACCAGCATCCCTCTTCTCCTTTCTCCATTGCTGATATGGATGGCACTGATGCCCACTAACCCCACCCCACCCCCAGACACCAGGAGGCTTCCCAAATGTCACCCTCTCAAAGTGGCTATGACTCTCCACGGGGACTAAGAATAAAGATAGTCCCGGATGTCAGCCTTCTCTGGAGATGGCCTCCACTAAAGGGAACTCCCCAGTCAGTGTTGGTTCCTGACAGCTCAAGCTGAGTTATGGTCCTGCCGTCTCACCCCAGGTTGGAACTTCCCCATTTTAGTTGACTTGGGCTATATAGTAAAATGCCATAAATGGGGTGGGGAGAGGAGGTGGTCATAAACAATGGAAGTGCTTTTCCTGTAGTCTAGAAGCTACAGAGTTCAATTGTCTGATGAGGGCCTGCCTGCCTAGCGCAGAAGCCTGTGTGGGAACTTTCTTAGATTCCTTTATGCAGGTGCTAATCTCATTATTGGGCTCTGTACCTATGACCAAATTACCCCCTCTCCTCTCCTTGGGATGAGGATTTCAATACAGGAATTTAGGAGCAAGAGAGACGGTCATGTTCAGACCTCACTGAATGCTCACAATTTCTCCTTATCTCCTATGCTCCAGCCACCATTGTTCAAATTAAGGCTGGATCCACTGAGACAGGGAACATTAAGAGGCAACAGATAGGAAAAGAAGGCTGTCCATCTGCAACCTACGATCCAGAAACTTCAACCTAACTGATAAAACCCAAATTCTAGACACAGAGCTCAACTTCCTAGACACTACCAAACAAAGCTCAGCAGATGAAAGCACCTGCCACCAAGCCTGAGTTTGATCCCCAGGACCACAAGGCAGAAGGAGAGAACTGACTCCTGCAAGCTGTCCTCTGATCTCCACATGAGTGCTGTGGTGTGCACACACAAATAAATACAAAAACAACAAAAAGTGATTCCCAAGGCCAGAACGTTTGTGACCTGGAGTTCATTCCATCAGCATTCCCTCTCATCTCTAAATCTAAACAATGCACCTCATTAAATCTCCTTACAGAGCTATTGAGACGGCTCAGTTGGTAAACGTTTACTTACAAACATTTAGTTTGAGCCCCAAATCCATGTTTTAAAAAAAAAGAAAAGAAAAGGCATGGTGCATGCTTATAATCCCAACCCTGGGGAGCAGAGACAGACAGATCCTTGGCCAGACAGCCCAGCCTACATGACAAGGGTCAAGATAGTGAGAGACCCTGTCTCAAAAATCAACATGGAGGAGACTGAAAAGATGGCTCAGTAGTCAAAAGTACTGCTCTATCAGAGGACTGGAATTCAGAACCCAGAAACCACTCTGGCTGGCTCACAAATACCTCTAACTTCAGCTCTAAGAGATCTGATAACACCCTCTGACCTTCATGGGCACCTCCACACATGTGCACATACACCAAAATACATAAATAAAACAAAACAAAAAGGACAGTGCCTGAGGAACAATACCCCAAGGTATTCTCTTACCTTGCAGCACATACCCACACATGTGCAGCCAAACACAAGCCATACACAAACACATACGTATTTCATTTACACAGGAAATTCTTTACTGTAAGAGAAATAAGTAACCAGCTCATATATTTTTATTTAATTTTTAAACTTAAATTTTAAGCTTTGTTGCATCTTTGAACCTTGTGAACTACATCCTTTGACTAACATAACTTATAAAGCCCCCAAAACACACATGCACAGCCATCATAGACACTAATGGTGACTCTCTCTCTCATGAGAAGCCCATATTTATGTCCAATTGTACTAAGGCCACATCAGTTCTTTGAATTTTCAAAGCCTGCAGAAACACACTAATGTCCCAACTTCCTTTCTGGTGCCTGAAGGGCTGGTAGTACCCACTAAAAGCCTTCTGCCTCACAAGGCAGAGAGCTGCTCTACAGATCCACCCCTTTAAAAGCCAGTGTGGTACAGATACTGAGACTTGGAAACCTCCTGCAGTGACTAAACCACTGGTCACCACAGCAGGTCCATGTACCTAAAGTCACTTCTCTAGTTTTAGGAGGGTCTTTCCACTTCTGACCCAGGTACCTCTGACCCCCTTCCCAGCCCTAGGCTGCTCCCAAAGCATACATTTCTGCCTCCCCAAAATCTGGTTTGTGCCACACCAATTGCTACAGGGTTCACGGTTGTTTCTTTGTGGCCATGTGCCCCTGCTTGACCATGGGACACAGACTCCACTATCCATCCCAAGGTGACTAAGAAGCATGGTGGACAGAAGATAGTTGATCCCCATTGTAAGATGAATTGCTAAACGGTCTTACTAATAACAAGCCCGGAGCCAGATATTGGGGTGAAAAACTGACAGATCAGAGGACTAAGACAAGCCACAGCCAAGCTCACCTTACCAACCCTCAGCCTCCAGAGAGGGCTACTTCCTGTATATCCACACCTATATGCCTTCCTGTTCCTACCATCTCACTTCCTCTCTCCACTCAGCTACATCACTTCATCTTTCTGCCCAACGCTGTCACTTCCTGTCTGTCTGTAAAGACCTCCAGACCTCCATAGTTAGTGCTGGGATTAAAAGCATGTGCCACCATGTCTGGCTGTGTTCCCAATATGGCCTTGAACTCACAGAGATCTGAATGGATCTCTGCCTCCCAAATGCTAGGATAAAAGGCGTGTGCTACCATGCCTGACTTGTATGTTTAATATAGTGGCTGGATTTTTCCTCTGATCCTCAGATAAGCTTTATTGGGGTGCACAAATAAAATATCACCACACTCCATTGTCAGCTCTATTGGATTTGGGATCTTCTAGGAGATAAAACCCTGAGTATGTCTACAAGAGTATTTCTAGAGAGGCTTAACTGAGAAGGACCCACTCTGAATGTGAGCTGGGAGCCCAGACTGAATACAAAAAGGTAAAGAAAAAAGTGAGCCAAGCATCACTTTGTATCCTATTCATCTCTCTGTATCCTAACTATGGACTCATAACCAGCTACCTCATGCCTCCATCACCACAGCCTTGAGCTGCTCTCACCCACACCTTCCCTGCCATGATGGACTCTATCCTCAAAGTGTTAGGAAAATCAACCCTTCCTGCCTTAGGTTCTCATTACAAAGCTCATCTATACAGTCACATAACACACATCTGGACTTCCCCAGGGGGACCTAAAGCATACCACCTAGAAGGTGGGACAGTCTCTCCAGAAGGGCAAGCACCCCAGTGCTTTATTTTAGAGCTTCACACTGGTTTCTGCCCTTGTCCTGCCCAACTCTCTCATCTGATCTTGCTTTCTGCTTCACAAGTAGAGTTGGGCTGGGTAAGTCCAGGACCTTGGCCTTGTAAATAGTCTGCTTGAAGCCATTAGAGGATCAAGAGGACATCAATCACAGCCCTCACAAGCTAGGTCAAATGTTTGACCTGAACAGCACTTCCTGGGGTACAGGGTTCTAGAAAGTTTGTAGAGGTCCTGGAGTTAGGGTCTCCCTAGTCCTTATTCCAGCCTAAAGATACCCGTTTGGGTATCTGCTGATGAGAGACCACAGGATGCTGTTCTTCCCAGAGCTCTCAGCTAACACCTCATCTATCAGGTCTTTGGGGACAGTGACAAAGAATGGAAAGGGGGTGTTTTTAAGGAGTCGAGAATGAAAACTTGGCCTAGAGATGTGGCTCAATGGGTAGAGTGCTTCTCTAGTATGCTCAACTCTCTGAGTCTGATTTCTAATCCTGAAAAAAACGGAGTGCAGTAGCCCATGCCTGTAATCCTAGCATTCAAGAGTAGAAGCAGGAGTATCAGAAGTTCAAGGTCATCCTCAGCTACATGGTACATTTGAAGACAGCCTGGATTATGTTCTTCTTAGTCACCAGGTTCAGAACTGGGATGGGTGATAGGGTATGTGTTACATGAACACAAAAAAACAACCATAGACGCCCCCCCTTGCAGTCAACAGGGAATCAGGGGCAGCACAAACCAGAGTCTGAAGCTACAGAAATGTAAACTTTGGGGTGAAGTCAGAGATAACACTTTCTCAATATTAAGGGGGCAAGAAGACCCTGGCCAAACTAGACAAGTGGCATTAGCCACTTGAGCCCACCATGGTGGCCAACAGCTGTTTAAAAATAGTAAAAATAAATAAACAATAAAACATTAGTAATTTAAAAGCTAGTTGGTCCATACCTGAAGACTTGCCATGTCAGGGCACCTTGTGGCTAACTAGCCTCTCTTTTCCCCACTGCCCTGTGCCCATGCCTTCCTGGGAGCATTCTCACCCTCTGTCAGGCACCATCTGGCAATGTCGTTGCAAGGCTGGAGAGCAGCCAGGAATTGGCACAAGCTGAGAGTGAAGATTATGGGCCTATGTGCTGGACCTGGCTCAAGGGACCTTGGCTCTCTCCTGATTTGATGACTGGAGAGGGCTCCAGCTGCATGAAGAGTGGCCTTCCAGGGCTGACAGATGGGCAGCCCCAGGAGAAGCCACATGGCAGGGCTTGTTGTTAAATGCAGCTCATTAGATTTTATCCACAAGATGCAGTCGACTTGGCAGGGACACACCTGTCCCCAGCAGGAGCAACCCACAGTGGACTGCAGTGGGGAGGTTAGAGGAGGTCTCTTCCAGACCTCAGAGCCCCTGTTTCTTTTGGGGTGACTTCAGGGAAAGCCTGAAGAGCATGATGGCTGTGGCCAAGGGTCTTCATTTTCCACCCTGCTCAGGAAAAGTGGAGCAGCCAAGGTGGAAAGAAAGCCAGGTCTTCCTACTGGCAGAGGCTAGACTCTGAAAACAACTACACCAGGGACCAAATAGCAATCACTTTAGGCTTTGTAGACCAAAATCCAACATGTGAATACAGTGTCAGGATTTGAAATATTGAGAATGTAACTATTTATAATTGTGAAAGCCATTAATGGACCATACAGACAGAAGGCCATAGTTTGCCAAGTCCTGGAGTTTTTGTGAGTCAGGATGCCATCAGAAAAGGTCAACTGTAGATCTCCTCTAAAGTAGTGCTCTCTCATGAGGGCACTATGAAGGATTCTGGGGAGAGCTGACCTTGTAATACCTCTGCACACCAACCTCTGTGACAACACCTGCATTACTTCTCATTATTGTGACCAAATACCTGACCAGATAGGCAGAAAGATTTATTCTTGTTCAGTTTCATGGTAGAGAAAGCACATCAGTTGGACCAGCACCCTCTAGTCTCAGATTGCAGAAATGAGTTCAAAGGGTGCTGCATAGGGACCCCCAGCAGTGCTCAGTCTTGCTGTTGCCCCAATCCCTGTTTACAGATATAATGGTCAGTGCTAGGTCAACTTGTCCAGCTATCTTAGGACAAATCTGTCAGGTATTACTTGTAGGTGGGCCCCAGAACCTAAGCCAGCCACATATGCAGCCACTTACTCCATTTTGGTACCCTTCTCTACTAAATGTTATTACTCACCCTCTCCATTCTTGGAAAAACAGCAGAAAGGCGAGTGTGACACCAGGTAAGCTGGCCAGAAATCTTGCCAGGGACACCTGGAGCCAGTCCCTCACCCCACTTAGATCCATCTTCCTCACCTGTAAAAGGTGTAGCCACGTGCCCAGCTCATGCTGGTTGTTGAAGTTCCCAGTGTTGCTCATCTATACTTGGCTCAGGTTAGTCCTCAGTGGCAACTTACAGGGTTCACATATGAAATGGCAGCACAAAAATATCCGGAGACATGGATACAGGAGTAAAGGATGCAGAGAGAGAACTACCATGGGTGAGGCAGGGAGGTGCTGATCTGGGCAGAGTGGGGGACAGAGCTCATAGGATGACTGAAGACTGAGCCACCACTGTACCTCACTTCTCAGGGCAGCACCCATGAGTCTCTGACATGAAGGTGAGAGAGACATGGAGAAGTATGTGTGATAATAGTCAATTAGACAGAACCTAGAATCACCTAAGAGATAGGCTGTTAGGCATGCCTATGGGAGGTTATCTTGACTACATTCATTGAAATGAGAATTCCCTAGGACTGTGTATGTGGAGAAAAAGAACTGAGCAGAAGCATGAATTCATCACTGTCTTAGTCATTGATCTATTACTATGAAAAGACACTATGTTTGAAGCAACTTTTATAAAAGAAAGCATTTAACTGGAGACCTGCTACAGTTTCAGAGATTTAGTCCATTATCATCATGGCAGAGAGCATGGTAGCATGCAGGCATGGTGCTGGAGAAGTAGCTGAGAACTACATCGTGATCTGAAAGCAGAGACAGAAAGAGAGAGATTGAGAGAGTAGGGGGACCTGGCTTTTGAAACCACAAAGCCCACCCCCCAGTGACACACTTCCTCCAACAAAGCCACACCTACTCGAAAAAGGCACACATTCTAATCCTCTTCAAATAGTGCCATATACTGGTGACTAAGCATTCAAATATATGAACCAACTTGGATTCTGTTCCCAGCACACAATCAGGCAGCAGACAACCACCTGTAACTCTAGTTCCTGGGAATCTGGCACCCTCTTCTGGCCCCTTCACATATGTAGTACATGTAAACTCATACAAGTACACACACACACACACACACACACACACACACACACACACATTTTTTTTAATGTGTATGGGTAGTTTGCCCATATGTCTGTCTGTGCACCACATGTGTGCCTGATTCACACAGAGGCCAGAAGAGGGCATCAGATCTGGAACTGGAATTATAGACAATTGTGAGCTGACATATGGGTTCTGGGAATGTAATCCAGATCTTCTAGAAGAGCAACCAGTGCTCTTAACCACATTTCCAGTCCCTACACATAAATTTTAAAACCTGGATGTGGTTATCTATTTTAATGTCTCCACAGTTTTATGAAGACAGTATTGAGAACTTCTTCCTGAAATGATGGTGGGAAGATGGTGGAGACTTTAGGAGGTGGAGTGCAGCTAAAGGAAGATCACTGGGACAATGGCTTTGGAGGCTATATCGGGTTCCTGTCCATCCAGAGGTGAAGAAGACCCACTACCATACAATTCTGCTACCATGATATTCTGACCAAGTACACAGGGCCAAGCAGCCAAACACTGAACTCTTTACAATTCAATCAAAATAAATCTTCCCTCATTTATATTGTTTCTGTAGGTATTTGTTCATACCCATGATGAAACTGACTAGCATATATCTCACATAACAAGAAGTCTGAGGGCAGGAGACTCAGGTAGTAGTCACATCTCCACGACATAGGACTACTTACTCTGGGAGATTATTTTACTGCTCTTGCTCTCCTGGTTTTAAGATAGCTGTTGCAGCCATCATTCCCCCACAAAACACTTGCATCCCTACGTGGAGAGAGATGCTTTTTCATCTACATCAACTGGGTCACATGTCTAATCCAAAAGCAATCCTTGGCAGAGAAGAGACACCTGAGCCCGAGTTTACCCTACCACCACCACTTGAGTGCATCATGCCCCATACCTGACCACAGTTAGAATCCTGTTGGAAGAAGGATGGTGCGAGTGATGTGGTGGAAAACAATTGAAATGCCCGGCCTTATTAGAAATTTTGCTTTTTAGTCTCTGGATATTTCTAACCAGAGAGATTATATTGTCGAGACAAGTGAGTCATCATGCCCTTCTGACAGAAGTCTGGTGAATTAATGCTTCCATCCAAATTCCCAGGGAGACACAGATGCATGGACAGAATAAGTCAATGAAAATGTTGGGCTGTCCTTGGAATCACAGCAGAAGCTGAGAGACTGTGTTTATAGAGATGGGCTGGACTGGAGTCCCTTGCATAAGGATTTTGTAATTAATGGCTTTTATTCATCCACTCTATGATGGGCACTCTGCTAAGACACAAAAGAAACAGTTCATAAAACACGGAGAGGAAAAACAGATTGTATTTTCCAAATACTTCATGCATGGCTCCAACAGGGATGGGATGAGAGTGCTCTCCTAGCTCTGTTGAACACTGTTGAATCCATCATGACAACAGACCAGGAACAGGAAAATACCAGCATTTTCATTCTAGCTCTGGGACTCAGGTACTTCATTTGTAAAAATAAGCTTTGGGTGTTAAGTTCAAAATTTTTGCAATTCTGTCCTCTCTAACTACAACTTGGTACCACAAATGATAGCAGAGCCCAGAGGTCTGAAACCAGTGGTACTATAGGCTATAGTCATTCTCTTTAGACTGATAAAATTACAGTATTAATACTGCTGATAATTACAGTATTACTCACTGTGGTGGTGGTGGTGAAGGTGGTGGTGATTGATAATGATGGTAGTGATAATGCTAGTAGTGGCAATCATGATGATGGTGATGATAACTACATATGATGATAGTGGTTGGGACGGTGATAGTTGGGATGATGATAGTGTTGATGGTAGTAATGGTGATGATACTTAACTCACTGAGTCCTTGCTGTATGATGTGCATTGGTGTACATGTATGGTGTCATTTAATTTCTTCAAGAACTATAAACCATGTACTTTTTAAAAATAAAGCAACGTCTCATTTAGTCTAGTCTAGCCTCAAATTCTTTACGTATCCAAGAGTGATCTGGAACTTCTGACCCTCTACCTACATCTCCTGAGTGCTAGGATAACAGGTTTGTGCCACCATGCCAAATGCTTGATAAATAAACCAGATGCTTTTATTATTGCCATGTAACAAATACCGCAACTAAGATTTAGGGAGGTCTTGGCTAAGGTCATTTATTATGATCTACTTGTGTGTCCCCTATCCTTAGCTCAATGTCCATATATTGAGGCCCTAAACACCATTGTGACTATTTTAAGACACAGCCTATGACATAATTAAGGTTACATGAAGTTGTAAGTGTAGGCTCTAACTCAAAATAACTAATGTCCTTATAAGAAGAGGAAGAGAGGCGGGTAGGGTGGTTCAGCAGTTAAGAGTACTGACTGGCTGCTCTTACAGAGGACCCAGGTTCAATTCCTAGCACCCACATGGCAGCCCACAACCATCTGTAATTCTAGTCCCAAGGGACCCAGTGCCTCTCTGCCTCCACAGATAATGCATACACATGGTACACAGATATCCATACAGGCAAAATGCTCATACACTTAAAAAAAATTTAATTAGAGGAAGAAACAATAGGAGGTAAAGCATGTGTGGTCACAGTAAAGTGACAGCCATCTGCAAACCAAAGAGACTTCAGAAGCAACTAATCCTGCCTATATTTGACCTTGGGCATCTATAGTATTTGTCTGGCAGCTCCGGTTGACCAATAAATACCCAATGGTAAAACCAACATTAGAACCAGATGGATAGGTTCCAGGCTAATATTCCTAAGGACCTTATTATCTATAATCCAACCCTTTGTTTGCAGGGATGAAGAATATCTTTATGCCTGGGGTAAGTGTAAAACATAGTAGGTGCAAGATGATCACTTCTCATCCCATTCCCTCCTTCCTTTGTATGATGGGTAAAATCTATTCAGGAGTAGCCAAGACCCACATTTTGGATAGAACTGGTCCCAGGGAAATAGGAGTGAGAACAGTGGGTGGCTAGAACCATCTGGGTAATTTGCAGGGCTGGGTCATGCCTAAAATGGCTGCAGGCCTGGAAGAGATTTGGACAAGAAATGGACAACACTATCACCATCTGCTTCCATGGAAGAGTCTTGGATACCACTCCAACCAAACAGCTCTGAGTTTCACTTCTGCCATCCCCAAGGTGTGGGGCCTTGGGCAAGTCACTTCTGCCTCTGAGCCTATGTCTCCATCTGTCACACAGAGAGGAGCATCTGACTCGACAGTGGGCCTATGAGGATGAGAGCATTTGCTAAATGAGAAGCTGCTTCATAGATGGTCTGAATTCAGTACCACTTAACCCCAGGGACTACCTAAATCTCCTTAGCATCATCAAAGCAAAACCCATAGTTACAAATCCCCTGGCAGATACTGCCAGTAATTTCTGGAAGGAGCTGAGTATAAATTATAGATCACAGCTTCTTGGGTCAGCTGTGATTCTGGATCTTTCCCACCTGCACACTAGGATCTGGGCTGACTCTCCTTGGAGTGCTGTTCATGGCCTCAGGGGTCTCTGCTCCCCCGCAGTGCCTACCTCCTGCTCCAGATTTCCTTCCCAAAGAGCAAATGCTCCTTGCTCTGGTATTGAGAAGATGTTCTGGAAGGACTCATAAAAAAAACGTCCTCCCATTGGACCCCAAGGCTTGGAACCCCTACACCTGAGCCCTAGCCCCAGCTCCACTGAGTATACCCACTGTATCTGCCTCTATCCTATCAGGAAATTCAGGAAGAGAAACAAAATCTCGATGGCATTCTGTCTTTAAGACTAGGAGACTGCCAAAAGGCCAGTTCTCTGAAGGATCTTACCTGCCTGTGGGATTAAAGGAGGCTCCTTGGCTTCCACCCTGTGGGCCCCACCCTTCCCACCTACCCTAAAGTCATGCTTCCAAAGCCATATGCAGTGGGGTCCTTTCCAAGCCTGCCTCCAGAAACCCCAGTCAGCAGAGTAGAAGAGCACTGGCCCATGCTGTCACCTCTGGCTTTGTCTTTTGAGAGGTTGTGCTTCCCCCTGAGATCTTTTCCTCATCAGGAAATGAACTAGTAATGAATTAAGAATGAAGCTGCTGTCAACATCCACATCACAACGAAGATGTGAGAACGAAAGGAGATGATGCACTAAAATGATTAGCACAGGCCTGACAGGTGAGTCTCAATCATGCCAGTATGTGATACAGACCTGGACTTCCCAGTATACAAAACCTAAGGTTGTGACAGTGAAGGTTCCCTTTGTTTTTGTGCCTTGGACACCTTGATCTCTTCAGTTCTACTCAGAGAATGTGTGCAGGTGACCTTGAGAGACATAAGAGATGCAAAAGGCCTGAATCACCTGACATTGGCCTTAGCCTTGAGGAGAATGGAGAGCAGAGCTCAGCCTGCAGGGAGCACAGTTCCTGGCATCAGCAATACTCCTACAGTCTTCTCCGGGACTGTGTTCTCATCTTAAAGGCTAATGAGATTGGTTCCTCCTCATTATCTTCATCACAGAGCTGTGCGGAACCAACTAATATACTAGAGGGAAAGGTTTTGTAGACCACCGTAGGATGGACCACTCCAAAGGTAATGTTTATGAGAATGGTTGCTACCTACGAGTCCACTCACCATAACCCAGCCTTGTTCCTAGCAAGTTCAAAGACACTCCAGCTATTAAAAGTCTCTGTTAAAAATAGCCAGATGCCACTCAATTCTTCTGCTTCATCTTTGTATTTGAAGTAAATAACGTAAAATTATCCAACACAGGAGCTGGTAATGAAGTGCTTGATGGTAGGACACATTCATCTTTTCTCCAATTTAGGTTTTTTAACCACTGCTACAAATTACCTATCGCCACTTTCGTTAAATTAAATTGTAAGGAAAATTAGGAAACAGCTCATATTTTAATCAATGTTTGCCTTGACCATGAAAAAAAGAGGCTCCTCTTTTGCCTGTCTCTAATGAGGAGTGTTAATTATCTTGGTTACATACTAGCAAATTAATTATGAACTAATGAAGTTAAAGGAGGTCATTTGTTAAGGGAAACAGATCACATATTGTTAACTCTGGGGGATTAAATGGAAAACCTCTGTTAGAAAAATGGTTTTTAAAATTAGACCCAATATTTGGTTTGTGAAGTTGCCCAGAGGACAATTTGCATAACAAAGTACCCTTCCCCCATTCCACAGATCACAGAGTGCTGCCAGTCTACAACAGAGGGCACCACTCTGGACACCATTTACCTCTGCTGGGTGGTTAGGTAACTCTGGACGTTTCCTTTCTTGGTATGTGTGTATTTGAGTTGTGGGGAGGGACTCTGGGGAATTTAGTGGAGTCCATGAAAAAGACAGTTGAGAGCTCAGTCAGTAAAGTGTTTGTCTTGAAAACATACAGGCCTGAGTTCAAATCCCCAGAACCCACATGAAAAAGCTGAGTAGAGTGGCATCTGCTTATGGTCTCAGCACTGAGGAGATGGAGACAAACATTCCTGGGATTCATTGGCTGACCAGTCTATTCAAATCAGCAATTTCCAAGCCAGTGAGAAGTACTGTCTCAGGAAACAAAACAAGGTAGATGTTATCCTAAAGAATGACATCCCAGACTGATCTCTGGCTTCCACATGTACATGCACACAGGTACAGGTACACCTACACAACACACGAGCACATACATATCTACATACATATGCCAAAAATTGTAGGAGGGTAATTGGAAAGTGTGTGCAGAGAGCAAGTCATCTTGGTGGGGATGGAACATAAACACCCTGATACACACTGAAGCCTCCACCCCAGCCCTCAGGCAGTGCTGTGTTCCCCAAACATAAACCCGGTGTGTGAATGGAAACTGTCACACTGGCTCAGGTTTCCAAAAGCTGAATGAGATATAGAATTCCTGGTTTAGTCAACAGCTAGCTCTGCATTTGGGCACACAAGCCAAGAGAGTTGAATAACACCTCTCCGTGTCTGCCTGTTGTGATGAGCCATGTCTGAGATGCAGAAAGAGGGGAGGAGACTGAGCTCTCTGGTGTGAAGTGTGTCCAAGGATTTGAGTGCCCTACATAGGGTGAGGAAAACTGCTGCTTGCCTCTGTGATACCTCAGTAAAACCCCCCACTCTATCCCCTACAGACAAAGAGAAGCTTAAACCAGGATTCCTAAGTGTAGATAAGAACTTAGACTCCTTTTCCCCAGGTGGCTGTATCTGCTACAGGGACTTTGGAAAACAGTCAGGATATTCGATCAAAAGACTAAAAAGGGAGGCGGGTTAAAATAAATTATATGGTCTGTGCCTTTAAGAACTAGCCTCACAAAGAAAGGGGAGCGCTCCTTCCAACCTCCCTGCTGTGAGTGAGAGATTTGGAAGAGCCTCCCTGGAGACTTGTAAACTTAGAAAACACCTTACTTTTGCATTCTGTACCTAAAGTCTCCAGTGGCGGCTTTGGGGACTGTGATCTAGGCCAGGCCAGTTTCAAGTCCCCAGAAATGATGGCGCCAGCCCCAGGAACAAAAGAACAGAGTCAGGATGTCTGATGGTAACCAATTAACCACGAGATGCCCCTCTCCAGAGATAACATGACCAGACCCTGGAGATGAGTTGCAAAACTCCTGACAGGGCAAACAGATAAGATAAAATAAGATAAAGTCCAGGCCTGGGAAAACTTGACCAATCAAGGATGGACCCGTACTAACTCCCTCCCCTCTAAGAAATTTTATGGGTTTTGCCTATAAAAACTAACTTCCCCAAGAAAGAAGGGCTCCTCCCTGCCTCACTGTATTGGGTGTAGGAATGAGTCCCTGTCTAGACTTGTATCTGCAGAATAAACCTTGCTGTTGCGTTCTGGACATCCAAGGTCTTCGGTGGTCTCTTTGGGGGGTCACAATCTGGGCATAACACCTCTTGTGTTAGTTACTTGTCTCTCTACTGTGACCAAATGCCCGGCAAGAAGCAACTTAAGGGAAGATTTATTTGGGGTCATGATTTGAGGGTATAGTAGTACATCATGCCAAGGAAGGCATGGATGAAAGATCAGCTCTCAGCTGTGATGGTGGGACTGTAAGGCTTCTTGCTCTTATCTAGACAAATCGTGAAGCAAAGACCACTCAGCAAGTGGGGCCAGGCTATAACCCTTAAGGCCCACCCTTGGAGATATACTTCCTCCAATGAGGTTCCACCTTCTAAAGGTCTCATGACTTCCCAAAACAGCACCACCAGCTAGAAACGAAGTGTTCAAACACATGGAACCTATAAGGGACATTTTACATTCAAACCACAACACCTTCCAGTGTCCCTTTTGTCTGTTCTTAGTAGAATCCCCAGTTCATTCACCCAATTAGAAAACTATGGGTGCCTACTTTACACCTGAGTAATGAAATCTCAGTCAGGGAAATGTGGGCAGAGAAAAGTAGCTGGTTATAATTTCTGAAGAAAATAGCTGATTTATTTTTTCTTTTCTCTACCTTGTTTCCCTCATGGTTGTAGCCATAATGGCTGAAACTTCAATGCTGAACAATTTGAGGAAGAGGCAACCTTGAAGATGAAAGCCATTCACTCACTGATGGTGGCAATACAGAAAAAGCAGAAGCCTGATGCAAGCCCTGCACCTTCTTCAGATGCATTGCTACATGAAAGGGAAAATATCTGATGTGCATCATGCATTGTGGTTCTTATTAGATGGCGTGGTGCAGCTTTTTGTTCTAAACTGAATGATCTCTACAAATCACACAATGAGGAATACAATCATCTGAGTATGGGCAGCAAACTGTTTTGTCTTGCCTGCCTAAGGTACCTGATTGGTCTAATAAAGAGATGAATAGCCAATAGCTAGACAGAAAGAGTAGGCAGGGCTGGCAGGCAGAGAGGATAAGTAGGAAGAGAAATCCAGGCTTGAGAGGAGAAACAAGAGAAGGAGGAGTGAACTAGGAAGATGCCAGGGACCAGAGGTCAGCAGATACAAGAAGCAGATACGAGATGAAAGTTAGATACACAGGAGGAAAAAAAGTAAAAGGCCCCAAGGCAAAAGGTAGACAAAGAGAAACAGGTTAAGTTAAAAGAGCTAGGCAGAAAAGAGACAAGCTAAGGCCAAGCATTCAAAACTAAGATGTCTCCGTGTCATGATTTGGGAGCTGGTTGGTGGCCCAGAAGAAAAAGCCTGGCATGGCATCCGTTATGCACCATGGTAAAGATGGGCTAGGAAAGCTTCCTATCTACTTTTCTTAGAACATAAGGAGCCTCAGTGATGACCTCAAACCTCCATGTCATATCAAGGAGAAACCGGAAGGCAACAGTGGCTGAAATGTATCCATTTTTTAACCCAACAAGGTCAGAGGCCAACCAAAATTCCTAACCTAGCCTCATCCCAGGATGGATTAATGAAAACTCTTAGTCATGGGGGCCTTGTTAATTAAGTGTCAGGGAATGTTTCCATGACACCTCTTCATAGTCCACAAGCATAACCTCAGTCATATTCTAGAAAGCCTGTCCACTAAAATATGCACACATAAATCAGACTGTCTAGTAGCCACATTAAGCAAAAGGAAATAAATACAATTGATTTTAATATTTTACTTAATTCTATGTTTTCAAAATAGTGCCATTTGCTAAAATTACTCCTTATTTATTGCTAATGTCAGAGAGCATGGATGCACATGAGTGCAAGTAGGTTCCCACAGAGTCAGAAGAGGGCATCAGGTCCTCTGGATCTGGAGTTACAGGTGGCCACCAGATGTGGGTGTTGGGAAACAAGCTGGGTCCTATGAAAGAGCAGTATGGGCATTAACCACCGCACCACCTCCCCAGCCTCATCCTTTGCCAGTTTCAAAACTTGGGGGAGAGGGAGTCTTACTTTGACTTTATTCTCATTGAGTCTATTAAACATATGAGTTCTTTGTTAAAGATGAAGTCTGATGTCTGTGCCTCTTTCTGTGTGTGTGGTACCTTGTGTTGATCTGAGTTGTTTTTAAACAGTCAAGTATGCCAGCCTTGCTGTTTATAGCATCTAGATATTTTGACTTACTGAAGAAGGCGTACACTCCCCCAAGATGACAAAAATACCTGCCTATATTTTCTACAAAGATTATTCTATTCTGGTTCTTGTTTGTTTAGCAATGTGTTCCATCTGCGAAGTATCTCTGCCCAGCATAATTCTTATACTTACAAAAATATGGTGCTAACCCTGGTGACCAGCTGGAGAGAAAGGAGCTCCCCAAGGAGACTGGAAATGATGAAAGAAGAGTTCTCCAGAAAGGACCAGAAATTACTTGTTGGGTGGGAAACGCAGAAGTACCGGGAGGAAAGTGCCTCACTGGCTAAGCCAGGCAGGCAGAAGTGACAGCGAGAACAGAGGCCAGGAGCCCAGCTGACTCCTGCCCCTCCCATCCCCTCTATAGCCTTCACAGGGACTTAACCAAAGGAATATTTTTCTCATCACTTGGAACCTTGGCTTATCACCAGTAAAATGGGGATCTTAATACCACATGGAATTGTAGTTGGGTCTAAACATCCTCTCTATGTCTCCCTTTTTTGCTCTCTGAAGGAGAGATCACCACAGCTGGGATGGATGTGGTGATCACATACGCCAATATTCAGGGTCTAGCAACAGCGCTGAGGAACCTTTCCTAGCTTTGAGGTGCCGGGCTGGACAGCTCTCATCAGGAATCATCCTGGTCCTTGAAGTCAAATACCACCTGGAGCTTCAGTGAAGGCTTCACTAAGCCAGACATCTACTCATCTAGCATTGGAGGGACTGCTGGTGGGGTAAGCTGCTTTAGGAAGGTAGAATTCTTACCTGAGTTATTGTAGTCAGGACCTAGACCCTGGGAGCCTTAGCAGGTGAGGCTAGTTCACCTGTCTTCAGTAGGTCATTAAAAAAAGAAACAAACAAACAAAGTAACAGTGAAAAGCAAAAAGGGGGAATTTATTTAATGTGACCATTTTGGGGAAAGGAGCAAAGAGGTCCAGTGACTCCTCACCCAAGTTCATCTTTGGAGTTCCAACATGAGGCCTAAGTTTAAATAGAAGGCAAGAGATGTGCATAACTAAGCAGCCTTGGTCAGAGTGTGGTCTACCCATCACCATTGTCTGGGCTCCAGTCTCTCCTGTAAAGTGGTCTGATAAGTTGTCAGAACTGTGTGAAACCTTCTACCAGGAGATATGTTCCTCCTCTGGCTGGTACCAGGCCTTTCCTTCTCTCCACATGAGATTCTGGAGGAAATTCCAATTCCTTGGGGAATTGAGGATTACTATTGTTTCAATAGTCTAAGAGCAAAAGGGGAACAAGTATCTCTTTTGAATCATCTTCATTTCCAGGGCAGCTACAGCCGATAAGGGTTTCTCTAAGAAAGTGATATTTGAGCTATTGCCTGATTGATAAAGGACACAGACTGGGGGAAGCTTGACTCCAGATGTAGGAACAATTATGATACTCCCTGTATCGAGAGAGTCTTACTGCAGATAGAAGCCACATGGGAAGGTAAATCAAACAGGCCAGGGGTAAGGGCAGCTGATACTATGCATTGGAAGAAAGTTATCTGGAAAGGAAAGTGAAAGGAGTGGGCAGAAAGTCTACCTAGCTCAGCAGGAAGATGAGATTGGAGCCAGAACCGTCCTTCCTCTGGGAACTGTCCCCCTGAGGAGTCTGTGATAGCTCCCCACTCTTCAGGTCTTATTACTGCATTGCCACCAGAGACAAGATAGTGACAGCTTACCCCAGTAGAAATATCACAATTGTAGACATAATGCAAGACAACAAGCCTTCTTTTATGAAGCAAGCCCAGCAGGCTCCCAAAACACCCCTTGCTCTGTCCCTTTTCTTTGACATGAGCAGCTGTACTGATGTAAGTTTACCCATCAGATTAAAAATAATTTGTTAAATAACTGTGGAGTTATTTCTAAGTGGTTTTGGTTGTTGGCATGACATGCAGGATTCATGCTCTCTGGGTAACTGCAAGGCACAGCTAGACAATGAAGAGGAGACTGGAAACAAAGTCCAGGTCAAATAAACCTGTGTTATATTGTCACTAGGAGAGATTGTAGCTTGGATTATTTTGCTCTTTGTTCACAATTCTCCCTTTTATTGTGGCAAAGATTATTAAATACAGGGCAAGATTTGGACTTTATTTATTTTCCATGAAAACGAAAACAAGACTATCCTGAGTTGGCACTGAAGTTGATACTTTGGGGAAAATCATGATGTTGAATTAAGACCCAGTTCCTGTCCTTGGGAGCTCACAGACTGTTGTGGAAGGTGGAGAGACAGATATATAAACAAGTAGCTCTTAAGAAAAAATGGGATGAAATAATAGCTGACCTCCAGCCAGTTCTGCACTCAGGAGTTGGATGAAGGCAGATGAGTCACAGACAAATTCCCAGAGGACAGATGTTGGTCTCATTAGCTTCTCCAGGAGCATTGGCAGGCCCCTGCCCTGCTGTTAGAAGAGGTATGGAAACCAGGGGTTACCCTGCATGGGTTCTTGTTTCTAGCTATGCCTCATTTCAGTTCAGCTCTTGTATATACTTCAGACAGCCAGGACTGGGCCCATAAGATCAAAGCCAGGAACTGTTTTCCTTAATGCATACCCAACTACAGTGATTACAAATCACCTCGCTCCTGACTCATGAGGGCTACAATTCAGAAGGTCTGTATATCTAACCAGCTGTAGGAAGTTCTGAGCCTGGCCCAGGACCACATCCTAGTGATAAGGAAGTGTGAATTCAACCTACGTTCCTCTCCACTTGCTTGATGTAAGGAGGCACATCCTAGCAGGGCTGGAGGGTGTGTAAGGTAAGCAATGTAAACTTGGGGGAAGGAATGACTCAACTGAGCTTTTCTTTTCTTGGCTACAAAGTGAAAATAAATATTTTACTGGTGTGTCAGAGGAACCAAACATGATAAAATATATAATGTATAAGTTACTACTTTTTCCCAATCAGAATATTTGCAAGACCACTGTGCTGTTTTGAAAGAAAATGATCCCCAAAGGGAGTGGCACTATTGGGAGGTGTGGCTGTGTTGGAGTAGGTGTGGCCTTGTTGGAGGAAATGTGCCACTGTGGGGGCAGTTTTTGAGGTCTCATATATGCTCAAGCCACACCCAGTATCTCAGTTCACTTCCTGTTGACTGCTGATCAAGATGCAGGACTCTTAGCTCCAACACCTTATCTGCCTACACACTGCCATATCCCATCATGATGATAATGGACTAAACCTCTGAAACTGTCAGTCACACCCTTAATTAAATGATTCCTTTTATAAGAGTTGCCCTGGTCATGGTGTCTCTTCACAGCAATGGAAACCCTAACTAAGACAACCACCAAAATGACTCAGCAGATAAAGGTACTTGCCCCAAAGTCTGACTGCCTCAGTTTGACTTACATGGTAGAAGGAGAGAACCAACTCACACAGGGTTTTCTAACCTCCACATGCATATACATACAAAGATTAACTCATTTCTATTAGGCCAAGACCGAGTAGCCAAAGCTGCATTTACTCTCTCACATCAGCCAACCACCAAATGAGCAAAATGCATGTGACAATGGTTTTCAGTCCCAAGGGACCTTACATTGTGAGGGACAGTGATGCTGGAGATGCAGGAAACAAAAAGGATGGATGCTTCAGCTTCCTATTTTCAGGGAAATCCCAAGACGACACGGTGCAGGAAGGAGAACCTCAGAGGAATCTACTCTGTTCTCTGGGTCAAAGACACAGAGCTGAGAAAAGAGGGAGACTCGTGGATCTAGGGGTTAAAGGACAGAGAACTAGAGAAGGGAAAGCCAATCGAGGGGAAGTCAGGAGACCCATAGAGGGTGCCTTGAGTATTTAAAGTTTTTTTAAAATTTATGTTTGTGTTCCTGGATGTATGTCTGTATCTACACCATGTCCATGCAGGTGCCTGGAGTGGCTAGAAAAATCACCTAGTCTAAGGACACAGCTCAGTGGGTAAACCTTAGCTCAGATCCCACAATAAAGTTGTACGCTGTAGTATGTCTCTCAGTGCTCATACAAAGAAATGGGAGGTGGAGACAGGAGAATTTCCAGAAGATTGCAGGCCAACAGGTCTGATATAGGCAGCCCTGACTCAATCAAAGTAGAAGGCAAGGACACCTGAAACTGTCCTTTGACCTCCACATGGCACACACACACACACACACACACACCACACACACACACACACACACAAACATGCGTGCATAAGCACACATGCATACAAAAATCTTAAAATGGCCATATCTGTATTAAACAGTCTGAACACCTGGTTAACTAATTATAACTTCCATCATTGGGAGAGCTGGAATGTTGCAGCTTAAGAGCCAAATCATCTTGAGCTGTCGTTGGCCCTCTAAGTAATCATTCATCACTCACCTCTGTGTGACTGCCAGGTGAATTTTCCCATGGAGTGATATGAACCCTACTCATCCCAGACAGGGCAGCAACAACAAGCCAAAGAATGATTCTCCCTAAGCCCATCTTGACAAGCCATGAGTTTATTGCGCTTACTTGCAGAGTGTGGGTAAAGGTTACTTATAGGAACACAGATAACCTCAAAGCAATTACAGATCTGAAAAGTCTTACCCCACATGGATGGCAGCCTCCTAATAACTGAATAACAGAAGGCCTCTCTTGGGTAAACCTGCACATTCTATACACTCTGTCACCTCCCAAGACCATGAGCATGCGCAGAATCACATATAACTAACTGGAAAGGAGGTGTAAGGTAGACTGGCTAGACTCCCAGATGATGGTCAATGACCCTTGCCACCTCTTCCTCCTATGAAGGAATCTTGGCAGGCACAACCTTGAGAGTCTTTTGCAAGTAGTCATAGCTAATCTGATGAAGATAGTAATGGCTACTATGCCCAGGGGACAGTGTTCTATAAAGGTGACTTAGCATCCTGTGACTATTGGGTAAATCCTTTTGGAATGTACAGATACCTTGATTTTACCAACTCAAAGGCTAAGAGTGTCATCAGATAGCATCTAATGCCTATAGTAGAGATTTTCTGCTTTACAATGTTTCTACCAATATCAAAGTGCCTTGATTTAAGATTTTTTTTGTTGTTGTTGTTTTGTAACTGTAAAAATTTTGTAGAACTGTTGTCATGTGGAGCTTGGAATTGGGGAAACCTAAATCTGTCTTCCTCAGTCATGGCTACTTGTATTTATTTGGCTCTCAAATAAACTATCTGTTATTTCTTTTGAGGTGAGAGGTGTGTTTTTACGTCATCAAAAGTCAGAGAGCAAGTAGTTCACCTTTGTGAGTCACAGCCTCTGCAGCTGCTTACTGCACCACTGCAACACAGAGCAGCCTTCAACACTGTGAATAAGCAAGCACACTGAAAATTGACACTCAGATATTTTACATGTTAAACAACATCCTTTTTTCCTTCAATTTTGTTTGCTTGTTTATTTAGAGAAAAGTTATCACTATGTGGCCCAGATCGGCCTAAAACTCACAATTCTCTTAGCCTTCCAAGTGCTAAGATTATGAGCATATACCACCATACCCAGCTTACAAACATTTCATAATCACACAGTTATTCTCAGCTCAGGCTAAATTTGGCCCACAAGCCGTGACATACTGAACTCTGCATTAATCCATCCACAAAAAGCCAAGAGCCCAGGGTCTGGACCCCACAAATCAGTCTGCCCTTCCTCCTCTTTGCTTGTCTTGCACTGCCCTGACCTGTTTGATTCCCAGACTGACATTAGGTCCTATGAACCAAGATAGAGTCACCACTATCCACTCCCTCACCTGCCTTAACAAGCTCTCTCTGGGAGAGCAAATGACCCTTTCCCAGAGATCAGAACCTCATTGACAACCCATATAGGAATTCAAAAGCAAGTATTGATTTTTCAAAGAAAATTCTATCCTTGGTCTGAGCAAATGGCTCAGTGGGCAGAGTATTCATCTAGCACTCATGGCGCCCTAGTTCCATCTCCAGTACCACATACACTGGAGGTGTGAGTATAGGAGTATACACTGGCAACCCCAGCATCTGGGAGACAGAGGTAGGAGGATCAGAAGTTCAAAGTTCTTCTAACCTCCACAATGAGTCAAAGGCCACCCTAGGCTATATGAGATTCAAAGGAAGAAGAGGAAGTGGAAAAGAAGGAGAGAAAAGAAAAATTCTATCCTTACCATCAGCTTGCAGCCCCTGGCCTAAATTCAGAGGCACACCTAGCCACAGGTAAGACTGCTAAACCATTTTCAAGTTACACTGTTGGGCTGCTTTTCACAAACTTCCCACTCTGCATTTCATCCTTATGTTCTCATGACACTCAACTCTTTTCCATGGATTAGTTTTTAGCTGCCAGCCAGTTCTATAATCTCTATCCCCTGGGGTCAAGTTCAAAGAGAAATTCCAATGTGATTAGGTAAAGTTATGCAAGTCATAGATTTATGTACTACTGTGCTATTCTTTGTGATGTCGGCACTGGGGGCAAGGAATCTTAAGAGCTTCAGTGGCTCTGTTGATTTCCTAAGATATTAACTCATCAGTCTCCACTGTGGATGAAAGCAAAATAGGACATTTGAAATTCAAAGTTATAGTACTCTCAGTTGAAGAGGAGGAGACCCAAACAGAGGGTAGTTAATAAGAGAGGACCTGTGAGGAATGCAGACTGTTTGTGAATGCATGCGGCTCATGGAGATGTGTAGGTATTTCAGTCCATCACCACTGTGAAATTGTAAATGGTACCTGGATCAGTGGGCTGGAACTGCCTCATGCAGGGAGTTAATGGAAACAGGGAGAAGTTTTTTCTTTTAACAAAGTACTTGAACAATTATCTTAGCACACCCACAGAGCAGGGGACCAGCACTGAATTGCCCAGGCATTTAGAGGCAAAATAAATTCCTTGACAGCCTTTGTGAGCCAGATGCCCTGATCCTCATTTGCCACTGACAGAAAGTTATAACTGGGACCCAAAGTCCATTGCAGCCAATCAGAAGCCTGCTCAAGGAGTTCAAGTCACATCCCTTTCCCTGTGGAGGATTCACCCATCACACCCCACCTTCCACAGGCAAGAGTTCCATTTCAGAGTTGACAAAATTGTGATTTAGAGGGCTTCCTGGGCAAAGCTAGGGCTAGAATGAGTCAGCTGAATCTGGATTCTTTCGTTTCGCCACAACAATAGAATAGATCCTTAGCAGTCTGAAATATTTTCATGATTCATCCCCCAAATCAAACTCAAGCAAGCCTTGAGCTCAATCAAAATTCTCAGGGTGAGGAAGGAAACAAGATGGCTCAGTGGGTAAAGGCACTTGCTGCCTACCCTGAAAAGTTGGGTTCAGTCCCTGGAACCCACATGGTAGAGAGGAATCATTTCCCACAAGTTGTCCTCTGACTTCTACATGCACATCCACAAACATACATACACAAAAACAAATAAAAAAAAATAGCAAAAGAAAAAGTTATTTAGGATTAGAGAGAGGGATATGCAGTTAAGAGCCTGTCTTGGGGTTTCTATTACTGTGAAGAAACACCATGACCACAGTAACTCTTATAAAGGAAAACATTTGACTGGGGCTGGCTTACAGCTCAGAGGTTTAGTCCATCATCATCACAGCAGCACATAGGCAGACACAGTGGGGAGTAACAGCTGAAGTTTTACGTTTTGATGTGCAGGCAGCAGAAGGAGACTGTGTGTCACACAGACCAAACGAGCTTTTAAGACCTCAAAGCCCACCTCCACAGTTGACATACTTCCTCCAACAAGGTCACACCAACTCTAACAAGGCCACACCTCCTAATAGTGCCATTCCCTATGGGCCAATCATTCAAACACATGAGTCTACGAGGGCATTTCCTATTCAAACCACCACAGAGCCCATACTGCTCTTCCAGAAGACCCAAGTTCAATTCCCAACACCCTTGTCAGAAGATTTACAACCACCTGTAACTCTAGTTCCTTTGAGTACAACCTCACATATATGGCATACCCCCCCCACGCACACAGATTAAAACCAATAAATAAATAAATTCACCAAGGAGGGGGAAGTAGTTGGGACTGGCCTTGAACAAGAAAATTAAGAGAAAATGGGAGGAAGAAGAAAAAAAAGAATAAAGACTGGAGTCCCACTCAGATCTATGAAAACAGAGCCAAATAGGCATGTCTGGTACCCTCATGGTGTTTTTTGCTAAATCTGTGTGCATGAAGGCCATAATGTGTTATATAATATTTTGATTGTGTTCTGACAAATAAAGCTTGCTTGGAGTCAGAGGGCAGAGCTAACCACTAGCTGACCAAATTAACCATAGAGGTTTGAAGGACTGTGGACAGATAGGAGACAGGAAGTAATAAGTCAGGGTGGAGAGAGGATCTCTGCCCCTTTTGGAGGAAGGAATGGAAGAGGTAGAAAGTCTCTGGTGGCTGCTCTCCTGCTTCTCTGATCTTTCAGGTTCTTACCCCAATATCTGGCTCTCAATTTTTTTATTGATAAAGAATAATTACATGGGGCTCGGACCTATGACCCTGAAATTAAGAGTCTCATGTTCTACCAACTGAGGACTGTAGCAGGATTTTTAAGAGTTCTTATTAATAAAATCAAACCCGAGGCCAGTTATTGGGGTCAATGCTGGTAGATCAGAGAGACAGAACTGGCCACAGCTATCTCACCTCGCAGGATCCTCAGCTGGTCTTGTCTCCTCAGACTGGATGCTTCTGTGTCCTCATCCCAATGGCTTTCAGCTGAACTGCTGCTTCAAAGCTTGAATGCTTAACCAGCCAAATGCTTAACCAGCCAAAAAATGCTTCTAGTTTCTCACCCTCACGCCTTATATATCTTCCTGCTTTCTACCACCACTCCCTGGGATTAAAGGCTGGCTTTCTGGGATTAAAGGCGTGTCACCATGCTTGGCTATTTCCAATGTGGCCTTGAACTCACAGAGATCCAGAGGGATTTCTATCTCTGGGATGCTAGGATTAAAGGTGTGAGTGCCACCATTTTCTAGCCTTTGTATCTAGTGGCTGTCTGTTCTCTGACCCCAGATATTTTTATTAGAGTACACAATATTTTGGTGAACACAATACCACCACATCTCCTCTCTTTTTGTCTAAAATTAAAAAAAGCTTTTAACTAATACAAGAAAAAACTATCCAATAAGTATATACAATATATACAGCCAAAACTTACATTAATGATGTCTAGTCCATTAACATGACAGATTCATATGAAAACTCCATTATATATATTAACAATGTCCAGTCCAGTAACATCTGATAAACTCAGACCAAAAAATTTTCATTACTTATCTTATTTAAAACAAGTAGTTCCTTTTTAAAAGTAGATTGCATAATCTCCCTTTTTATCTTATCATATCCATATTTTCTCTTTTTTTCTTTTCATAATAGATTCAGTAGTCTACCTTTTGTTATTTTTACATCTTCCCCTTTTTCTTCAGTGTAGATTCAATGATCTACCTATTTATCCTATTATTTCTTTATCTTTTTTCTCAGAGTAGATTCGATGATCTATCTCATATCTATATTCTCTTTTTATCTTTTTTCTCAGAGTAGATTCAATGATCTATCTCATATCTATATTCTCTTTTTCTTTTTGCTTTCTAGGGGTGAAGATATCTTTAGGGAATCTTGAAAAGAAAATTTTTGGGGTTAATCATCAAGTCCTGTATCATTTGTCCATTCTCTGCATAAAAGGAAAGTTCAGGGCTTGTCACAAGTCCTTGCTCAAGTAGTCTGTCAGGCTGAATCATCTCAGCTAGTCATCTCGAAATTGTCCTGATCAGTTTGTAGTTCAAAGTCGATTTTTCCGTGGTGTTAATCAGCCTAGGCTTCATCATAGTCCATGTGGAATCATCGTTGTAGGATCCCATCATACTTTTGAAGATTTCAAAGTAACTGTTAGGCATGGTCATGGTTTCCTGCAGACTTTTTTTTTTTTTTTTTTTTTTTTTTTTTTTTTTTTTTTTTTTTTTGCCTCCTCTGTGGTTTGGAGCAATCATAGTCTGATAAATGTCTGTCTCTCGGAACCGTGAACATTCTTCCCTAGAACAGAAAATCTTCACAACAATTTCTCCCCACCATTTGTCTTGCCAAACTTTTCCAAACTGACCTTTGCCGATGCTTTCTTGTAACACGATGGTCCTGGCAATTCTTCTCTGAAACAGCAGCAGTAAAACCTTCGTCCCAGGTAGCAGCATCACCGCAGTCACCAACATGATGAGAAGGAGCTGGCAACGTGGAGCAGTAGCCACTGCTTCCATGGTCCCACCACTGTTTGTGGTTCAGTCCGGGCCAAAGCTTCTCCCAAGTCTCCTAGGCCGGCTCAAACTCAGGATCCTCCTGCCTCTGTCTCCTTCAGCAAATCCTACCGGCGTGTGCCACCACAACCGGCTGAGTGTAGCTTGGGCCTGAGCTGGGGCTCCCAAGGTCACAGGCAAACAGCTTTTTCATGAATTCGTAACACGAACGTTGGGCGCCAGATGTAGCAGGATTTTTAAGAGTTCTTATTAATAAAATCAAACCCGAGGCCAGTTATTGGGGTCAATGCTGGTAGATCAGAGAGACAGAACTGGCCACAGCTATCTCACCTCGCAGGATCCTCAGCTGGTCTTGTCTCCTCAGACTGGATGCTTCTGTGTCCTCATCCCAATGGCTTTCAGCTGAACTGCTGCTTCAAAGCTTGAATGCTTAACCAGCCAAATGCTTAACCAGCCAAAAAATGCTTCTAGTTTCTCACCCTCATGCCTTATATATCTTCCTGCTTTCTACCACCACTCCCTGGATTAAAGGCTGGCTTTCTGGGATTAAAGGCGTGTCACCATGCTTGGCTATTTCCAATGTGGCCTTGAACTCACAGAGATCCAGAGGGATTTCTATCTCTGGGATGCTAGGATTAAAGGTGTGAGTGCCACCATTTTCTAGCCTTTGTATCTAGTGGCTGTCTGTTCTCTGACCCCAGATATTTTTATTAGAGTACACAATATTTTGGTGAACACAATACCACCACAGAGGACCACCTGATATGGGACAGAAAACAAAAATTAAGGGACTATTCTATTGCCACTAATCTTATAATTCTTTTTTTCAGTTTTTATTAAATTATTTTATTTATTTTGCATACCAACCACAGTTTCCCCTCCCTCCTCTACTCCCATTTCCTCCCCCCACCTCCCTTTTACAGCCTCCCCCATCCACTCCTCCTCCTTCTCCATTCAGAAAGGGTAAGGTCTCCCATGGGAGTCAACAAAGCATGGCACATCAAGTCAAGGCAGAGCCAAGCTCCTCCCTGCTGCATCGAGGTCAAGTGAGGTATCCCACCATAGGGCATAGGTTCCAAAAAGCCAGTTCAGGCACCAGGGACAGGTCCTGGTCCCACTGCCAGGAGCCCCACAAATAGACCAAGTTACACAACTGTCACCCACATGCAGAGAGTCTAGGTTGGTCCCATGCAGGCTCCTTAGCTGTCAGTCTAGAGTCTGTGAGCTCCCACAAGCTCAAGTCAGCTATCTCTGTGGGTTCCCCTGTCATGATCTTGACTTCTCTTGATCATATAATCCCTCCTCCCTCTCTTCAGCTGGACTCCCGGAGCTCAGTCCAGTGCTTGGCTGTGGATCTCTGTATCTGTTTCCATCAATTACTTAAGATTCTATGATGACAACTAGGGTAGTCATCAACCTGATTATAGTAGAAGGCCAGTTCAGGCACCCTCTCCACTATCGCTAGAAGTCTTAGCTGGGGTCATCCTTGTGGATTCCTGGGAGTTTCCCTGGCACCAGGTTTCTCCCTGACCCCATAGTGGCCCCCCATAGAAATATCTCTTTCATTGCTCTCCTTGCAACTCCCCCAACTCGACCATCCTGACCCCTCATGTTCCCATCTCGCATCCTCTTCCCTCTACCTCCCCTACCCTGTTTACCCTGGAGACTCTTATCTATTTCCCTTTCCCAGGGCTATCCATGCATCCCTCTTAGGATCCTCCTTGTTACCTACCTTCTCTGGGGCTGTGGATTGTAGCCTGGTTATCCTTTGCTTTACATCGACTATCCACTTATGAGAGAGTACATACTGTGTTTGTCCTTCTGGGTCTGGGTTACCTCACTGAGGATGATATTTTCTAGTTCCATCATTTGCCTGCAAATTTTAGGATGGCATTGCTTTTTACTGTTTTTTACTCCATTATGTAAATGTACCACATTTTCTTTCTCCATTCTTTAGTTGAGGGGCATCTGGGTTGTTTCTAGGTTCTGGCTATTATGAATAAAGCTGCTATAAACATAGTTTAACAAGTGTCCTTGTGGTATGATTAAGCACCCTTTTATGCCCAAGAATAGTTTTGCTGGGTCTTGAGGTAGATTGATTCCCAATTTTCTGAGAAACCACCATACTGATTTCCGAAGTGGCTGTACAAGTTTGCACTCTCACAAGCAGTGAAGGAGTGTTCCTCTTACTCCAGATCCTCTCCAACATAAGCTGTCAACATTGTTTTTTATCTTAGCCATTATGACAGGTGTAAGGTGGTATCTCAGAGTTGTTTTGATTTGCATTTCCCTGATGACTAAGGATATTGAGCAATTCTTTAAATGTCTTTTGGCCACTTGAGATTCTTCAGTTAAGAATTCTCTGTTTAGATCTGTACTCCATTTTTAAATTGGATTATTTGGTATTTTGATGTCTAGTTTCTTGAGTTCTTTATATATTTTGGAGATCAGCCCTCTGTCAGATGTGGGGTTGGTAAAGACATTTTCCCATTCTGTAGGCTATCGTTTTGTCTTATTGATAGTGTCCTTTGCCTTACAGAAGCTTTTCAATTTCAAGAGGTCCCATTTATTAATTGTCAATCTCAGTGTCTGTGCTACTAATATTATATTCAGGAAGTAGTCTCCTGAGCCAATGTGTTCAAGGCTACTTCCCACTTTCTCTTCTATCAGGTTCAATGTAACTGGATTCATGTTGAGGTCTTTGATCCACTTGGACTTGAGTTTTGTGCATGACGATAGATATGGATCTATTTGCATTCTTTTATATGTCAACATCCAGTTATGCTGGCACCATTTGTTGAAGATGCTTTCTTTTTTTATTGTACAATGTTGGTTTTTTTTGTCGAAAATCAGGTGTTCACAGGTGTGTGGATTTATGTCAGGGTCTTCAATTTGAATCCTTTGATCCACATATCTGATTTAATGCCAATACCAAGGTGTTTTTATTACTATAGCTCTCTAGTAGAGTTTAAAGTCAGGGATGGCTTGTGGCTTACCGGCATCTTCACATGCTGCTTATCATGGCGGTGGCTGGCAGTGACTCCCTCTGCCTTCCTGTTCTCTCAATTCTCCTCTCTGTTAGTCCCGCCTATACTTCCTGTCTGGCCACTGACCAATCAGTGTTTTATTTATTGACCAATCAGAGCAATATGACATACAGACCATCCCATAGCAACCAAGCCAAAACATAGATAAGAAATATGGGTTAACATAAATGCAGAGTTAGGTAGTAACAAGCCTGAGCTACTGGCTGATCATTTGTAATTAATATTAAGTTTCTGTGGTTATTTGGGAGCAGGCTTGTAGGATGGAAACATCCATCAACAATGCTGTCTCTGGATAGGACTAAGGCCAAGAAACAGGAGTCTAGGTGGAAGCTATTGACCCAGGAAGCAGAAGGTTGATAGGGAGAGAGTCTAATGCAAAATCTGTTGTTTACATTAATTGTTTCCTGAGCTGGTCACTGTGGACTCGTGGTGGGGTTTTATAGGGATCAGAGGCTAGCAAGAGGAAAGTAGTTTAGTGTCTACTTGTTAGCAGTTGAGTTGACAACAAGCCCAGATCCCCCCTTGCTGCTCTCTAGTGTGACCTTGTGCACATGGACATGACTTACCAATGTGAATTGAAAGATTTAAAAAAAATAAAATAAATGATTTCATAACTTTCTAATGCTATTAATCTTAGCTCCTTCCATGAGGGAAAAGTATATGAAGGAATCCATATTTGAAAAAAAAAAATCTAGTAAAGACTCTGTAGTTGAATAAAGTAACATTTTTCTTTAACTCAAGAGATATAACAACATACCACATTTAAAGCTTCTGGAAAATCCTGATTCAAATTTTAAAAACTGTTTCAAGGGATTGGAGAGATAGCTCAGGGGTTAAGAGCATTTGCTGCTCTTGTAGAGGGTGTGGGTTCATTCCCAGCACCCACATAGTGCCTGACAACCTCAATTCTAGTTCCAGGGGATCCAACACCCTCTGCTGGCCTCTGTGAGCACTGTATGCATATGGTGCACATACATATATACATATAGGCAAAACATGCATTTTTTTTTTATTTTTTATTTTTTTGGTTTTTCGAGACAGGCTTTCTCTGTGTAGCTTTGTGCCTTTCCTGGAGCTCACTTGGTAGTCTAGGCTGGCCTCAAACTCACAGAGACCTGCCTGCCTCTGCCTCCAAGTGCTAGGATTAAAGGCATGCACCACCACCGCCCAGCTATATTTTTTATTTTTAAATAAAACAATTCCAAATGTATCACATTTGTGGAAGTATTAGAAATCTAAAAATCACTTTAATCACACTTGTGAATGACAATATTATTATGGATGTGTTTTCTTACAAAAATGGTCCTTATATGTATTTATCTCAGATAAATGACAAAATATTTAAAAATAAAATAGAGTATTAGAGATTTACTTCAAAATAATATGTGCCAAAGACCTAACTAAGCATTTATTTTTTTTTTAGAATATTTGTGTGTGTGTGTGTGTGTGTGTGTGTGTGTGTGTGTGTGTGTGTATGCCAAGTATTTGTGGGTGTCCAAGGAGACCAGAAGAGCTGCTGGAACAGCTGGGGATGAATGAGGATCAGTTGTGAGCTGCCCAATAAGGTGCTAAGAACTGAACTCAGGTCATTTGGAAGAACAGCAAACACTCTTAACTGTTGATCCACCTCTCCAGCTCCCTAACTAACATTTATTAAAAGACTTTCAAATGGCCATCAGGTGTATGAAAAATGATCATGATCACTGATCATCAGGGAAATGCAAATTATAACCATGATATCACATCACCTCACACCTGTTAGATGGACTATTATCAAAAGGACAAAAAGGAGGTGCTGGTGAAGATGTACAGAAAATGGAACCTGTGAACTATTGATGAGATTGTAGTTATACAGCCATTATGGAAAACAAACTGGAGGTCCTTCAAAAACCAAGAATTTGATTCCCAAGTGGTCCATTAACTCTACTTCAGAGTATATAGCCAAAGAAACTTAAAGGGCCACTGCACTTCCTTATTCACTGGAATATTATTCACAATAGCTAAACAGAGATGTAAATCAGATGCTCATCAATGTATGAATGGATAAATAAAATGTGGTGTATATACACAGCAGAATATTATTAAGCCTTCAAAAGGGATGGACTCCCTTTTCAAACATCATGGATAAACATGGAGGGCATTGTGCTAAATGATATAAGCCAGGGAGAGAAAGACAAATACTGTATGATCTCACTTAGATGTTGAATCTAAAGAAGTTAGAATTCATAGCAGTGAAGAGTAGAATGATGGAGCTGGGCGGTGGTGGCACAAGACTTTAATCCTAGCACTCAGGAGGCAGAGGCAGGTAATTCTCTGTGAGTTCGAGGCCAGCCTGGTCTCTAAAGCAAGTTCCAGGAAAGGCACAAAGCTACACAGAGAAATCCTGTCTGGAGTGGGGGGGGGGAGTAGAATGATTGGTTACCAGGGGCTGAGGAAAGGGTAGATGTAAGGGAGAAATGCTGATAAAAGGATACAAAATATCAGTTAGGCAAGAGCAACAAGCTTTAGTGATAATGTCTACAGAATAAATAGTAATACATTGTATATTTCAAAAATGCTAAATTGTTTAGTGTTCTTTCACAAAACCAAGTGACAAGTGGGAGCTGAAGAGATGGCTCTGTAGTTCAGAGAAGCTGTTGCTCTATAGAGGCCCTGGGTCAGATTCCCAGCACCCACATGCAGGCTCACAACCATCTGTAACTTCTATACTAGGGGATTTGATGCTCTCTTCTGACCTTTGTGGGCATGAGGCACACATGTAAAGCACATACATACATGCAGGCAAAACACTCACACATACTTTTTTTAATCTTTGAAAAAATGTATGTGAGGTGATGGATTTCTCAACTAACCTGATTTCATCATTCTACATGGTGAAAGACATCAAAATATCATATTGTCTCTCATAAACCTACAGAATTATCAATTAAAACAAAAGTAGGTAAAATTATATGAATACTATTTCAGAAATGAACAGCATGGGAGGAAACCTGATTAGATAGGAATGGATAACAGAAAAATTATGTCATTTTATTATTTCATATTTTACACATATTTAATTTTCTATTATAAATAAGGCAGAAAAGAGGGTGACTAAGATGTCATATATCAGTACCCAAAGCAGTAGCTGGCAGATTTAAATCCCTAAAACCATTAGCACTTGGAAAAAATATAAAATATTTTTGAAAACCTCTAAAGCCCTCAGAGGTGTGATGCTTTGTGATTCCTCAGACTCTTGATTCTGCAGCCAAACCTTTTGGGGGGGGCGGGGTGTGAGTCAGGGTTTCACTGTGTAGCCCTGTCTGTCCTTGACACCAAGCTAGCCTTGAACCCATAGAGATCTGTCTGCCTCTGCCTCCTGAGTTCTGGGATTAAAGGCGTGTGCCACTATTGCCTAGTGTGCAGCCCAGCCAAATGCTAAATTTTGACTCCAGGAAGACCTCAGTGAGCTCTGGTCTTCATTGAGGGGTCATAGTGCCTGCAGACACTGAGGTACCAGGAGACTCCTGGCCAAAAATAGCAGAAGCCTAGCAGAATGGTGAGTAGCCCACAGCCCCATCTGGAGAGGAAAGACTTGATGTTTCTGGTCCCACCCTGAATTGCCTGGGTGATTTTTGGAAAGGAGTTGAGGTCCTGTATGCACAGACAGGAGAGAGCCAGGTTAATGGTATTATTTGTGTTGATTCTTATATGTTCACAGACTGATGAGGTTTGTAGAAAGACAGGTGGGTGTGGTGGTATTGTGTTCCCCAAATATTGTGCACTCTAATAAACTTATCTGGGGTCAGAGACAGAACAGCCACAATATTAAACATAGAAGTTAGCCAGGGGTAGCACACGCCTTTAATTCTAGCATTCCAGAGACAGAGATCTACCTGTATCTCCATGTGTTCAAGGATACAGCCAAGCATGGTGACTCATGCCTTTAATCCCAGAAAGTGAGCTTTTAATCCCAGGGAGTGATGGTAGAAAGCAGAAAGGTATATAAGGCGTGAAGACCAGAAACTAGCAGCATTTGGCTGGTTAAGCTTTTGGGCTTCTAGCAGCAGTTCAGCTGAGATCCATTCGGATATGAGGACTCAGAGGCTTTCAGTCTGAGGAAACAGAATCAGCTGAGGAACTGGCAAGGTGAGGAAGCTGTGGCTTGTTCTGCTTCTCTGATCTTCCAGCATTCATCCCAATGCCTGGCTTCAGGTTTGTTCTTATTAATAAAACCTGTTAAGATTCCTGCTACAGGTGAGTTATTATGGCTCACAGAAAGGTAAAGATGTCCTGAACCAACCGGAAAGGCTTCCTAGATACTCAATCTGTCACCTTTCTGTGGGAAGAGAACTAATGCTGCCTTCTGCTTAAGGTCATTTAAAACCCAGTGTATTTAGTTGCTTGATACCTGGGCAAAGCTCAGGGGTCACAGCACACAGCCCCTTCTTTTCCTGAGCAAATATTCTTAAATCAGTTGTGTTCAACTTTTGGAGAGCATCAGAATCATGAGTTGAAAGTGCAGGTGTCAATCAACTCCACACCAGACTTCTGAGGGCAAGCCTAGAAGAACCATAGTCCTTAATAAACCCTTAGGCTTCCAGAACAGGTTGTCTTTCAAGATAAAGGGGAGGAGCAGGAAGCTTTTACTCACTCACTCCCCTTCCCACCAGTTCCAACTAAGGACATACAAGACTACTGTGTCCCTAATCTATAGGGCAAATGCTTGCAATGTGTCTTAATGGTGATGGAGAGTCACAGAACAGTCCAAAGATGACAAGTCCAAAAGACAAATATAGACATAAAGGTAGAGATTTAGGTTTACTTTTCTTTCATCACTGTGAGGGACATTTGACAGAAGCAGCTTAGGGGATAAGAGGTTTACATTGGCTATGGCTTCAGGGGAGTTTCAGTTCATCATGCAGGGCAGGCACAGCACACTGAGGAGCTACTTAATCAGTGCTGATGGTGGGAGTGTGTGGCTCCTCACATGGAGGCTGGATGGAGAAGCAAACAGGACTGGAAGAGAGGCCAAGTTAGAACCCTCAGGGGCCTGTTTTCAGTGACCCAGCTGCACCAGAGAGGGTCACAAGTTCTTAGGATAGCACTACCAGCTGGAGACCAGGTGTTCAAACACATGCACCATGGGGACAATTTATGCACAAATTGTTAATGGCCAAGGCCAGTTGATGTCTATTTCTGTGAAACTCATGCCTGACTTCCCTCCTGCTGATCTGACCAGCTCATGCAGAGATTGCCAGTCTTTCCAATTGCTCTCTCTTCCTGTGGATCCAAGAAGAGAGGGAGGCCTCCTGGAAGAGAGCAGACATGTGTGGTGATATTGTGTTCCCCAAAATATTGTGCACCCTAATAAACTTATCTGGGGTCAGAGAAAAGAACAGTCACTAGATATAGAGGCCAGAAAATGGTGGCACACACACACACCTTTAATCCTAGCATTCCAGAGGCAGAGATCTGCCTGGATCTCTGTGAATTCAAGGCCACACTGGAAACAGCCAGGTGTGGTAACAAGAGCCTTTAATCCCAGGAAGTGATGGCAGGAAGGAGAAAGGTATAAAAGGCATGAGAACCAGGAACTAGGCTGGTTAAGCTTTTAGGCTTTTGAGCAGCAGTTTAGCTGAGGTTCATTCTGGATGAGGACTCAGAGGCTTCCAGTCTGAGGAAATGGGATCAGCTGAGGAACTGGCAAGGTGAGGTAGCTGTGGCTTGTTCCGTTTCTCTGATCTTCCAGCATTCACCCCAATACCTGGCTTGGGTTTGTTTTTATTAATAAGAACTTTTAAAATTCATGCTACAGACATGGCAGGTAGGGCTGGCTGCCTGAGGACACCCTCTGAGCTGCAAACCCGGGACATGAAATACCAAAAGGAAAGAAGACCCGGCCACCACCCTGTGGCCAGCCTAACTCCATGCACTCCCCTCCACCCTCTATCTTCTTCAGAATATTCCAGTCATCTCTACTCAGTCTTTCCTAGTCTTTCAACATTCTAATTCTTTTCCATCCCTCTCTCTTCTTTGCTTAAAGAGACAGAACATGCCATAGTCCTATTGAAATCCCACCTAGGGCTCCCCTTTGCCTCAAAAACAGTCTGCTACCCTGACCAACATCAAAGGCCTCATCCTCCTCTTCTGCTTTGCCTAGTCATCTGTCCATCCAACCTCCTGCCTGGTCTACAACCATCTGGCCCTCTGTACCTCCGCTCCTGTGGGTCCTTATCCAGGAGCACCCTCTCCAGTCCATGACCTCCTCTACCCTTCACAGAAGTTTCCCCAGTGCCCCCATCAAAATGAGCAGCTCTCTCCATCCAGAGCAGGTTACTGTCAACGGGAGTCAAACATCTGTTTCATTCTGTTATCAGCTCCGCATGTTGTGTCTCATACTAGATTTTGTTTATTATAGATGGGGACTTAACTTGTTCATTGACTAAACAAACTGTCCTCTAATGTTTGAAAGATGAAAGTTTGTTTTCTAAGTAAGCCAGCCACCACTAATGCCCACGGTAAACAGGAACCCCCAAATGGGGGTGTAAAACTGTCTTCCACCCCCACTCCCTAGCAAGGGCTCACCTTCCTTAACCAACTTAACTTCAGTTACTGGGGACAGTGTGGTGGTATTGTGTTCCCCAAAATATTGTGTAGCCTAATAAACTTATCTGGGGTCAGAGAACAGAAAAGCTGCTAGATACTTAGGATAGGCAGTGGTAGCACACGCCTTTAATCCTAGCATTCCAGGGGCGGAAATCCATGTGTTCAAGGATACAGCCAAGCATGGTGACTCATGCCTTTAATCCCAGGGAGTGATGGTAGAAAGCAGAAAGGTATATAAGGCACAAGGACCAGAAACTAGAAGCATTTGGCTGATTAAGCATTTGGCTGGTTAAGCGTTTGGCTGGTTAAGCTTTCAGGCTTTTGAGCAGCAGTTCAGCTGAGATTCATTCTGGATGAGGACTCAGAGGCTTCCAGTCTGAGGAAACAAGACCAGCTGAGGAACTGGCGAGGTGAGGTAGCTGTGGCTTGTTCTGTCTCTCTGATCTTCCAGTGTTCATCCCAATACCTGGCTCAGGTTTGATTTCATTAATAAGAACTGTTAAGATTCCTGCTACAGGACAGTGTCTAAGTCAGCTGCTAGAGATATACTGTGGACTGAGCAGCTTAAATACAACAGGAAGGTATTGCTTATAAATCTGGAGGCTAGAGGCCCCTGATCAGGACACCAGCATGGCCGGGTTCTAGTGAGGGCATCCTTCTGGCTTGCACACTGAAGGCTTCTCCCTGAATTTTAACATGGTAAAGAGACTGTGAAAGAGACCTCTAGGTTGTTTTCACAAGGACATTGATCCATCCATGAAGTCTTTACCCCAATACTTAATTACCTCCCAAAGGCTCCATTTTCTAATTCTATGTTGCTGGGTCTAAGATATTCACATGAAATAGGGGGCACAAACATTCTGCCCATGCATAGGAGAGCTTCTGTGCTACTCCATAGGTCCTCTTGGCAATTGAGACTCCTTCTGAACTATAAACGGCCTAAGAAACTTCTACAGCCCCAGAGTTATGATACTTTTCATCATTGTTACAGAATGCCTGTGCTAAATAACTTAAAAGGAGGAATAATGGTTCATTTTTTCAAAGGCTTCAATCCATGGTTGGCTACTCCTATCACTTTGGGCAGGTGGTAAGGAAGAGCCTCATGGTGGGCACACATAGTGGAGCAAAGCTGATCACCTCATAACAGCCAGGAATCAATGAGAGATTAGAAGGAGATGGTCCTAAAACATAAAACATGGCCCCTGTCTTACTTCCTAAAAGTTCAGCCATCTCCTAATAGATATCAGCTGCATACCTAAGCCTTCAAAGTGTGAAATTTGGCTGGAAATCTAAGGTCCCAAACAACATATTATTAGAGTACTCACCAAGGAGCTATGCCAGCTATGGACCTGGCCTCGAGTTGATACACACAGGCACAGCAGAGATACAATCACTATGCCCATCAGTCATGTAGATGGCAGACCCTTATAGTCAACAGACAGCAGATGCAGAAGGTACACACAGTCAATCCTGAAAGAGACTGAGCCAGCATGGCTTATTACACATCCCTGTGAGTGACCAGGGAAGAGCTTCTTTCCTTGACCTCATGGTCTCAAATCTTAAAGAGATTGAAACATAATTTGGGAGTAATAAGACCCATTCTATACCCCTTCAAGCCAGAAGCACTTTATGCATTTGTTCAAAGAAGATCCATTCCTACAATGGATCTTTTGGAGGGAAGACATTTTAGATTACACACCACAGAAAAGCCTCATTTAAAAAAACCTCACCTTTAACAATTCTCTGTCAGTCCTCCAGCCCTCCAGCCGTCTTGTCTCCTGTTATGATTCACATCTATTGTGTCCCTAAGGGCTCACACACTCTTAGTCCCCAGGGCAGCAATATTCAGAGGTGAGGCTTCTGGGAAATGATTGCATTCTGATGGCTGTGACCTAATCTGTGGGTTAATCTGCTGACAGGTTCATAATCTAGTAGCTTTAGGAGTTAATAGAAGCTAGGAGATAGGGCTAAGTTGGAGGAAGCAGGTCACTGGGGAGTGTGCCCTAAGAAGGCTATGTCTTATCCCTGATTCGTGTTAATGTTTCTCTCTCTCTCTCCCTCTCCTTACCTCTCTGTCTCTCCTCCTTCCCTCCCCTGTCTCCTGCCTGCCCTAAGCAGCTCTACCACTATGTTTGTTTGTGTTCACTTAGGACCCAAAAGCCATTGAGCCAAGTGACCTGAACTGAAACCTTTGATATTATGACCCAAAACAAATCTGTTTTCCTTTAAGTTGATGTCCTCAGATATTTTGTCACAATGTATTAAGTCACTGCTCAAATTGTTCTGTTATCCTCATTTCTGGTCCTTACCAGAATCCCTAGTATGCAAAAAGGACACTAGCCATCTATTTTGACTGGCAAGACGGATATACTTATCCTCTGGCCACATCCTAGGCCTCTTAAAATATACTCTTAAGTTCAACCCCCAATCCAAAAATAGATATCTTGGTGTGAGAAAGAGTGTCATCAAGAGAATAAACTAGTCTCCACAATGACACAATAATAATATCACTGTTTTATTTCTTTCATGAATTGGGCACTGATTTAGGCTCTGACTCGCAATGCCTCACAGGTTGCCTCCAGATCATCTGAAGTAGGTAGCCTGACTAATAAGGAAATCTAGTCCTAGGAGGATTGAGCAGCTACACCAAAGTCAAACACTAATAGAAGACAAATGACCACTGTTTTTGAATGGCAAAGATTTGAACAGCCATTTCTCAAAAACATCAAATGATCCGTGAGCACAGGAAATAGTGCTCACAGCATTAGGGTGATACAAGCTAAAACAATGAAATGCCACTTCACACTCACTAGAATGGCTGTAACCCGAAAGACAGATGATAAGAGCTGGTAAGGGTGTAGAAATGTAGACTCCTCCTGCAGTACTGCTGGGACTGTAAAGTGGTTCAGTCACTCTGTCGAGCAGTCTGGCAGCTCCTCCAGAAGTTAAACATAGGATTACCATATGTATGATTCAGCAAGTCTTATTCCAAGGCATGTGTGCCACAGGATGGATAACATATACACACAAATACCAGTATCCAGATGTTCATATCAATACAACTCAAAACCAGAAAGTGTAAACATCACAAGTGCCCATGGAAAGACAAGAGGCTGGATGAAAAGAAATACAATAGACTCTTTAATACAATTTTATGCAGTGAAATGAGGATGCTGATCCATGCTGTGGAATGAATAAGCCTCCCAAACACTATGCTAAATGAAGACCATAAATACAAAAGGCTGTAGATTGTGTGATTTGAATGACATGACATGCCTGAAATAGCCAAATCACAGAAATAGAAAATAAATCAGGGGCTGCTCAGGGCTGGAGGGAGGAGAAGTGGGAAGTTATTGCTCATGAACATGGAGTTTTATTTTTAGTGATGATGAGATAATCTAGAATTAGTATCAGTAGTTGCAAAATTTTGTAGAGTATACCAAAAAACTGGGTTGTATACTTTCAAGGGTAATTTTTATAGTACATGAATTACATCTCAAAAAAATGCCAGCTAATAAACACAACAGCCAAGAGTCTAAGTGAGCACTCAGGCTCTGGCATCTGTCCTACTCAGAGTTGGTCACAGTCAGGGCCACTTATGAGGAATATTTTATTAACACATTTTGCTGGGATAGAAACTTTTTTTTCCAATAAGGTTTCATGTAGCCCAGGCTGGCCTTGAACTTGCTGTGTAGCTGAGAATGACCCTGAACTTCTCATCCTCCTGTCTCCACCTCCCAGGTGCTGGGATTACAAGTGTGTGGCACCATGCCTGGTTTATGAAGTACTAGGAATCCAACCTGGCAACTTGTGCATTCTAGGCAAGCAGTCCACCCACTGAGCTGCATACCCAGCATGGAAGCTGACATTTCTTCTTACTCCATGACTTTGGGAAGGAGGTCCTGTACTTACAGCTAATTGCATCAAAGGTGGGTCTGGAGTACCTGCAACCTGATCAGAACTGTGGCATCAATAGCTTGCTCAAGAAGATGGACCAGGACAATCAGATTCCCACCCTCCGCATTTACCTTCTCTCTGGGATCTGGGACTGGGAATGAGGGATGAAAAGTCAAAGCAGGAGAGCTGGGCATGAGGACATGAGGAAGGCCTGGATTCAAGTCAGCCTCCAGAGACAGTGAGCCAACAGAAACCAGGATGAAGCAGCAATGGCCCAGAAGCCAAGTGTGGAGCCAGAATAGGAAGGAGAGGGCAGTGAGTGAAAGACAGCCTGGGGCAGATGCCGTCCTTGCACAGTCCTGCTCCTCAGGCCTCCAGGACTCTGACACTAATATTCCTGGAGCCCTTCATTGGGCCCCACAGTACCCACCTGTCCTGCACTTGAGCTAGCTCAAGTGGGATCTGCTGCCACTGCTGCACTGGAAGAGCTCGGACCCTCAGCAGGCATTTGTAGCCTCCAACCTTGAGCTTCCTGAACTGGTGGCCTTGGCAAGAGCCTCTTGGTGAGCTGTCCCTTTCAGAGAAAACAGCAAATCCCAAAAGACAGTGTGGGAAAACAGGCAAGACAGCATAGGCAGCTGCCTGAGAATCAGGCAGAGCCCAGGAAGCAATAACTAGACAGGGGCTTACAAGACTCTCAGCCATGCCCAGCAAAGCGCAGGTGTCACCAGATGTGTACCTGATGGGTGTGGTCCATACCTTTCCTTTGTCTCCTGACTTGATATGATTTAGAGGCTGCCCCCCATCCCCCACTGAACTGAGAATAGGAACCAGTGTGGAACAACCAAGGTAGCTGGGAGGACATCTCCAGGCTGACCTTGAACACATTCGTTTTCTTCAAAGTAAGAAGACATTTCATGTTTCACTTTTAATGAGAAAAGAAAAAGAACTGTTGCTGGAAATGTTTACCTTCATCCTCTGTGCCGAGAGACTAGGAGATCTGTCGGCTTTGATCTCCACTTGTTTAATTACCAGGAAATGGAGTACGTCTGAGCCGGCAGGATCAGCAAGGCTCACTCTGCTGCAAAAGTTGGCAGTGGGGCACCCAGAAACCTGGCCTTTCATTTTCCCAGATCAAAGCTGAGCCAGCCCTAAGATGGAAGAGATTTTTGCTAAAATGGTGGGGTCTTGCTTGAAGGGGTCACTGGACCAGCCATGAGATCTCCCTTCTCCCTTCCCAACCAAGGGAAGGACCCTGTGCAGGTTACCCATCCCAGGTCTCACAAGCAGTCCCAGATCCACACAGCCCAGGCAGGCATAGAGGTAGCTAAGATATGGAATGCAAGACAAAAGATGGCTTTTAGGGGGATAGACCACCTGTGATGAGGAGGCTGGGGTTTGACTTCTCAGTAACTCAGAGGTAGCTAGTAACCATGGAAACAAGGACAGACAACATCCAGGGAGGGCACTGCTGGTCGTGTTTCAGAGCATCCAGGCCTCCTTAATATACTCACCTCTAAATGATGTTCAGATAACACCACCTAAAAGACTTTTAATGTGTGCCTTTGTGGTTCTATGCACTGAAGGGCTGTGTGGATGAGGATCAAGAAGGGGCTCCCTAAGATTATAGTTGGAAGCTTCTAAGCAGGCATTGAGGCCACTGGTAAGAACAAAGTTGCCGGGTGTGTAGGGTGCTGGGACTGCTTACTTCTGTGCTACTTAATGAAGAAGGCACATGGCATGATGATGATGACAATACTGATGATGAGGATTACTGTTTATTGAGCATTCATTCAGCCAGGTGCTTTAAAAAGATTTAATCCTCCCAGACACATTGGGAGTCAGTACTACTATTATCCCCATCTGACAGATAAAGAAACCAAAGTCAGGGAGGTAAGTCACTCATTCAGCTTCACATAGCTGCTAAGTCACAGAGGACAATGTAAAGATGTTATACTCTCCTTATATTCCAACCAGAGAGAGAGAGGGGAAAAAACCCTTCTGAAACAACAAGATAAACCAACAAAGGAACATGGCATACTCTTAAAATGCCCAGTTTTAGCAAAGAGTCAGAAAATTAAAGCCTATTAAACCTGAGGGTTGCAAGAGAAAGACCAGTTCCACAATTTTTGAGCCAAATTTGAAGCAAGCTTTAATCAAACACTGGCCAGGATGATGGACTCTGGCCAGGACCACTTTGGGGTTCCCAGAAAGCCAGAAAATGGGAATGAGTCACATTTTGCAGAGGCTTAAAAAGCCAAACCCATAAGGCCACCATATTTCCCATCAGGTCCAATTGGGGCAAGCATATATCCTGATATACTTCCTGCCTGTGTACCTCCTGCCTACATCCAATCAGGGGCAATCAGGGACAGGCATACATCCTGACATATTTCCATCCTACGAACTTCCTGCCTACATGTGATCAAGCACATTCAGTGCAGTTGGGTCAAACAAACTTGTTTAGGGGAGTGAAAACAAACCATAGCCTCCAGCATTTCAGGAAGTATCTGTCCTTAGGCAAGGGGCTTACAGGTTAGAGGCATTTTTGTTTCATGGATCTCTTAGGCACAGTAATTAAAACTTAAAACATAACTTTGACTCTCACAAGACCTTGCACCAAACACAGCACACTGCCTGTTTCTATAAATAAAGTTGGATTGGCACATAGCCACCCCCATTTGTGACACGTTGTCTAGAACTACTTTTACCTTGCACTGGCAGAATCAAGAGCTCTCAATAGAGACCTAAAATATTTATCCTCTGGCCCTTTAAAGTTTGCCAAGGTCCTCTCATACAATCAGTTGGCTGTGTTTGCCTGGGTCTGGTGTAGAGCTTGAGATGCAAGACTTTATATTTTAAAACCAGTGAAGTCCTGGACAAACTGAGACATCTTTCCTGCCTCAGGGAGAGTGGGGCTTTCAGTGCAGTTCTATGATATATGTAGGGCATCAGGAGCATTCCAAACAGGAAAGGCCAGTGGGAATCTGGAAGAAGACAAGCACAAGACAGTTGTTGGGGGTAAGGCTAGGTGATGGCCCAGAGCACAGTGCCTTCTGGGAAGCATCTACCAAAACCTCCACCAAAGTGACCTTCATGCAACACTGGTATCAAAAACTGGTCCCATCTGCTAGACAGTCTGTAAATGTATGCCCAGATGTTGAGTGTTGAGGTGCATGTGCCTTTGGGGAGGTGATTATATGAATAAGCCTAAATCAATATGACTCCCCCTCTCCAACCTTTTTTTGAGCAGGGTCTCATGTAGCCCAAGATAACCTCAAACTCTTTTTGTAGCTAAGGATGACCTTCAACTTCTGGTCCTCCTGCCTTCACCTCCTGAGTGCTGGGATCACAGGTATGCATCACTACACCCAGCTGATAAAGTGCTAAGGATCAAACCCAAGGTTCCTCCAATTCTAGGCAAGCACCTGACAAATGAACCCCACCCCAGCTTTACCCTTGCCTCTTGAAAGGTGATTTTGAAGTTCTTCTCATTTTGATCCCTTGGTTTTGAGTTCAGACAAGCAATCTGACATGCTCAAAGTGATGTTAGCTGACCTGACTCCAACAGAGATTTAAAAAGCCCTTGTGTGATTTCTTCATCTCTCTCATTCTTTTAACTGGAGAATATGTCTGCACACTGTATAGCAAAACAAAGCCATCTTAGTTTCCCTGGTCAAGGATATCTGAGGTTACCCTACTAGTCACTGACTCACAGACAAGAACAAGCCCAGCGTAGCCCAGAAAAACATCCCAAATGGGTTCAGCCTAAGTTGCCAACTGTAAACTTGTGAGCTCAACAAATGCCCTATTTTAAGCTACTAAATCTGGACACTGTTTGTTACACAGCATTACTGTGCAAATAAGTAGCTGACAACTAGGTTAAATGATGGGATATCAGCCATTAAAATATACAATGCTTATCAGTATTTGCTGATATGGAAAGATATCCACTCACATTAATTAAAAACACTGCAAAAACTGTGCCTAAAGGCTGGAGAGATAGCTCAGTCAGTTAAGTATTTGTTGCCCAATATGAGGACCTGAGTTTGACCCCTAGCACCATATAAGAAGCTGACACATGTAGCATGCACTTGTAATCCCAGTGTGGGGGAGACAGAGATAGAACAGCCTGGCCTATTTAGTGATTCCCAGTCACAGTAAAAGACTATGTCTCAAAAAACCAAGACAGACAGCTCCTGAGGAACAACACCTATGGCTGACCTCTGGCCTCTACATACACACATGCACTTGCACACTCATGAAGATGCACATGCACACACACACACACACACACACACACACACGCACACGCACACGCACACGCACACGCACACACACACACACACAGGTATTTAAGGTGTAAACTATTTTCCCCAAAATTTGAGAGAGAAAATATCAACATTGATTTTTTTAAGTCATAGATTCTTTATCCTATTCTGTGTTCCTTGAATTTTTAAAATGTTTACATGCTATCTTTACAGAAAAAAAAACTGGAAATATCACCAAAGAAATGTTTCTATCTACATTTTTCAAAATGTAACCTTCCAATCCTAGAAAAACTGCTCTCTGTGCCCCTGCCATCAACCCTAGAATAGAATGCAACCTTGAGTTCTTATTTGCACAGGCCCAGGAGATTTGATCCCATGTTAGTGGGTGGGAGGGTACAAAGTCCCAGAAAGACATTCCATGAAAACCCTAGGGAAGAAATCCTCCTTTCCAACTCTCTACAAATAGAGCAAAGGAAATTAGCCATGGAACCAACCCCAACCATGTTTTTAGAAATCCGTCCATGTAAGTCATAATATTTTGGAAGTGAGATTTACTTTAGAATATTTTAATAACTCTAGCACTGTGACTAGAAGTCCTTCGTAGCTGGTCTCAGGGGCCTTCCTGGGATGCTGTACTTAATGAGGTTTATAATTCAATATAACTACATCTGCATCTTTAATTATGCCTAACATTTAATCTTCATTGCTCCACTTGAATTGGAAGAGCTAAAATTAGGCCTGCTGTAGTTTAATCTGATAATAAACATCCATGACATTTAGAGCAAAAATGTACTCATTTCATTAGAGTAGCCGACACATTTACCATTTGCCTGAATTGAACAAACACTCTCACAGCCCTCCTGACTATAGCAGAGATCACTGTTTTAAAGGATATTCCTGTAGACATTCTGGACTCTGATATGTACAAGGTCTTGGAGGTTAAGTATCCAACACTATATGATTTTACAATCAAGGACATTAACTGAACTTTAAAGATAAATTGGCCCAAGGACATACAGCAAGTTAACAGGTGGAATGTGTTATAGGATATAAGACCCAGGATTTTTTTTTTTTTTTTTTTTTTTTGAGACAAAGTTTCATAATGTAGCTCTGGCCTAGAAGTTGGTATGTAGATCATGCTGGTTTAGTTCTCACAGAGACCCACCTAGGATTCTTTAATCCCTTTTTGGCCAATAGATCATAGTAGTGTTACTCTACTGCCACCATGTCACAGATGGTCAAATAGAATATTTTGCTGGCCAAGCATCCATCAGACATCACCATCTCCCTTTTCTTAAGGAACCCAGGAAAAGTACCTAAACCTGAGCTCCATTAACCATAGCAAAAAGGGGAGGGGAGAAAAAAGGTGTATCCTCACTAAAATTTAAATATCTCTTTAGGCCAATCTCCTTGTTCCCCCAGTACCTCAAAAAAAAATCATTAAGTAAGATGAAGCTCTGGCCTGGTTGGCTGCAGGTACAGGAACAATCAGAAGTGGTCTGTATGTGAGGGAGCACAGTAAAGAAATGATCAAAATGGCCCTCCACGGTTGGATGGGGTTATTGTGGGTAAGAGAGAGAGAACACCCAGAGGCTTCTGGAAGAGTCCAGAACATAAAGAAAAAGAAGCAGACTAGACATGCCCAGGGATGTATGTGAGAGAAAGGAGAAGAGTAGGGAATAGTAAGAGAGGGTATCGAGAATAACAGGAATCGTGGAAGCAGGGTGAAAACCCTGTCATCATATAGAGAATGGAGGGGTATCTGGAGAGCACCAGAGGGAAGCCTGTTAACTGAAACAGCCTGGGAGCTTAGGGTAAAAAGAAGGGTGAGAGGGGCCAGGATGCTAGTGTGGACTTTGATACTCATAACTTGTAGTTGTGAGTAGGAACTGAGGGAGCCTGGATGCCAGCATGAGCCTTGATATGCAACCACAGGTGTGTGTCAACAGAGAGCCAACGTCCTTTCTGGCAAGGAAATGACTCCTTGAGCCATTTCACAGCTCCTGAGGAATGCTGGCTTTTATCTAACCAGAAATCCTTCTATAGTTCAGTCTCAGCTGGGCCAAGGATGTTATTTCTGAGCATATGAACTTTCTGAGACCTAACAGATTCTGGGACACTAAATCCTAGAAAGTCCCATTTAGGACAGAAAGTGGGAAGCAGAATTACTGATTTAAAGCTGGGTCCGTGGCTGAAAAACATGTCACTGGACAGTACTAGGATTGTCATTTACATGAGGAGAGGGTACAGATAGCATTGTCCAGCAACATGGGGACCATATCACCTGCTGCCTTGGTGGCAGTGACTGTGACATGCTTCCTACTTGCCCACCATAGGACCTGATTCTTTATCATGAGTCTTCACTTAGAAATGGGCCTCCATGCTGGTGAATTACTATAAAGTCAGTTATGAGGGAAGAGTAAGACAGCAGAGAGAAGGAGTCAAAGAAAGACTCTTGAGATTAGCCTGAAAACAAAAGCTCCCAAACAATGGGAAAAGTGAAGAGAGACAGCATGGCTGACTGGCCGTGCTCACCACAAAACAAAGAGTGGAGCAGGCTAGAGACGATTAGGAGGTAAGTATGCTGACAACCTTGAGGTGACATCATGAAAAAAAGGGCTCTAACAAACAGAAACAACTAACCATGAAACAAAAATGGGCCATGTGATGGCAAAAGCAATTTCTTCACGGCATGGCATGGCCACTGGCCATTAAACACAGGTTGCTGTGATGACCTTACATAATGCTTGGCCCTGTAGTCATAGCAACAAAATAAGTAGACCAATACAATGTTAACCAGGGCTATGGTAATGACAGCTGGGCTGTTAACACTCTCTAGTAGGAGGAGAGTGTCAGAGACTCTCACCTGAGATCATATTCAGCACTTCCTTCTTCTGCTCTTCTCCCAGCTGCATGTGATCATGGAAGGTTAAAGGTTAACTGAAGATATAACTCTATGATGCAGTTTTGATGAGCTGGTGATGATGAGTGGGCCTTGTCAGTGATGCAGCTGTTTTTGAGTTATCAACACTCTTATAAGCAACCCCTCACCCATGATCCTGTCAACTCATTGGTTCACCAAGTCAGACTTGGGTAGAATCATTACTTTGTCATCAGTGACCTATCTGGGGTAAACATATGAAAGTTTACATTTCCCAAGGAACAGCAACATTGCAGGCCAATTTAAAAAAGGTCAGAAATCTTGGAATGAAAAAAATGAAGTCACTGAGGCCATTTGGGCAGGTGTAAACTTCAAGGGAGGCTGGGAAAGGCATTTGGGAATATGTCCAGGTTAGACAAACTGAAGCCTATAGAAGTCTATGACAACAAGACACATTCCTGACTGGGTGAGATAACTCCTGTCACCACCCAACACCGAGCCTTGTCCCTCACAGGCCATGCTCAGTTTCAACTAAACTAGCAACTCATTAACTCTAGCAACTTTAGGGAACAAAAAGTTGAAGAGAAGGCAATCTCCTACTCTCAGGGATCAAAGAGAACAGCCATTCTGCATCAAAGCAAAAGAAATGAGATAAGAGCCTACAGAGGGAGATATATTAAGGGGTACAATAGGGAAACAGACTCACTAATACAAAGCAAGGTAGATGGGCTGCAAATCCACTGCTGATCCGGCATCCGTTCTCTTCAAGGCCGATGGGGACCAACTGCAAGCTGCTTCCTGCCACCTGATCTGGTCTCCTCATCCCAAGAGAGAGTGTGACCCTCTCTCTCTCCTCTTAAGTGGTCATGTACGTAGACAAGAAGCTACTCCCCAAGGTTTGTACCCAAAAGCTGTCTAAATAAGAAGGTTCTAAACCTAACACAAAGCTATATACAATAAGAACAATTATCAAGTATTGTCCAGGAGAAAGAAAAGGTAATAACATAAACGAAACTGGAACTACAACCAACAAGAACACCACCAAGCAAGAAACACATATTAAATGTCCAGTACAAAGGTAATTGATAAATTAGAGACTACTCCAATAGCTGTCCTGTCCTAAAGATCTAAATCTTGTACCTGATATGCTCTTAGCTAAGAAAAGAGAGTATTATAACTATAACTATCTAGTCTTCAACCCCATCAAAGACCTGAGAAGGAAAATGATATTACTTAAGTAAGCAAGAAGTACAAACAAGTGACTTCCAAAAAATGCAAGGTATGAAAGAAATAGCTGGCTGCCTGTACAGTCACCCAATGTTTCTCTGTAACAATAGGGTGTCCACTCTTGGCTACAGACCTAGAATATCTGACAGACCATTTTCAGAAGCAGGAAAATTTGAAAGACTGTCCTATCCTGTCTTGGAAAGATTCAGCAGTTGCTTTTCTTTGTGTCCTGCTTTTCTGGATTGGATATCATGCTTACTGTCAGCAGTTGAAGCAAGGGCAGTTCTTATTTTTGCCAAGAAGAAGACAAATTCCATATGGAGTGTCTTTGATGCCCAACATCCTCTCAGGAGTAGTGTCTCACATTAACAGAATTCTAAGTTATTAAAACATCTAAATACCATATTCTCTAGGTCTATGAAGTGTTTGAAGATTACCTATCCATCTGGCATATATCTCTGTTTATCTATAAAACCTAACATGACTATAAGTATGACAAGCATGGGTGACTATTAACCTGTAATTCTTGTCAACCTATATAGCTTAAAGACTAAGGCTTCACATAATAAAATTAAACAATCTGTAAACAGATGACAATGACCTTGAATTAGTGACAATATATAAAAATATCTTAATCAGAGGTAGAAATATATAGTTCAATATGACAACAATATCCTTAATTTGTATCAATATACAAAATATCCTAAGCAGAAGTAGAACATGCATACAATATGACAAACATAATTTTACATTTGTATCAATTTACAAAAATATTTTAAACAGAGGTAGGAACATATGTACAATATGACAAATATAGTGTTGAATTTGTATCAATATACAAATTATCTTAAACAGGAATAGAAAAATAATTTTACATTTGTATCAATATACAAGAATCCATACTAATGTAAATTATCTAAAATCGATAGTTGCTAATTTAGTTTATAAGAAGAAACAATAATTTGCCTTATTATCCTATCCCATCTATCCCCCTTTTTTCTATTTCAAAAGAGATTCCTGAGTCTAACTCTATCATTCATCCCCTAACCCTATAACAATTTATAGCCAATCCTTAACAGATGACAAATATCCATAACCCTGAGAAAACAAAAACCTGTTGGGAGAGAGGACATTATTTTCTTATGATAAAAGGTAAATTAGATATAAAACTTGAGACTCACAAAGATAGGACAGATGATAGAATATTGTCTTAAATTTTGCCAAATACAAATAGACTAGATATTATAACTTAAATTCTTACTTGATAACTGTTTTGTTATATGTAATTTTACTTTGTTAAAATGAAAACCTTCCTTTTTGATCAGACAGAAAAGGGGAAGTGCAGTGGGATGTGTTGCTACCATTGGTTAATAAAGAAGCTGCTTTGGCCTATGGAAAGACAGGTTATAGCCAGGCAGGAAATCCAAGCAAAGATACAGGGAGAAGAAAGGAGGAATCGGGGGAGACACTGCAAACCACCGGGGGAGCAAGATGCAATAGAACACAGGTAAAGCCATGAGACACATGGTGATACATAGATTAATAAAAATGGGTAAATTTAAGATATAATAGCTAGCTAGCCGTAAGCCTGAGCCAAAGACCAAACAGTTTGTAATTAATATTAAGCCTCTGAGTGATTATTTTATAAGCTGCTGCAGGGCCAGGCGGGACACTGAAAAGCTTCCAGTTACATAAGTCTAGTTTTTATTTTATTTTATTTTATTATTTTATGCCTAGGGGTGTTGTGCCTGCATGTTTGTCTGTGCACCACATACCTGGTACCCACAGAGGCCAGAAGAGGACATCAGATCTGCTTGAACTGGAGTTGTAGACAGTTGTGAGCCACCATGTGGATGCTGGGAATCAAACATGGGTCCTCTAGTAGAGCATCCAGTGCTCTTAACCACTGAGCCATATCTCCAGGCCCAGGTTCACTCTTACTAAACATTAGCAAGATAAAAAGGAAAAAAAAGTATTAAGAAAAAACAAAGAAAGAAATAGAATGGAGGGAAGGAGAGAGAATAGAAAAGGAAGAACCCAGGGCTCAGGGTGCAGCTCTGAAGAGAGCAACTGCTCAGCAGGTACAACAAGACCCTAGGTTCCCCCACAGCACTGTAAAAGGAGTAAAAATAAAAGGTGAGTGCAGTCAATAAGGAAATCCCACAAGCTCTTTCTACTGGAAACAAACCTAATAAGACTATTCATTCAATAAGACAAGGGGTGGGAAGAAAAGAAGATTCCAGAAACACATGAGTTCCAAAACAATACCATTTCTAACCCTCCTCCCAAAAAAAGATGAAAACAAGTAAGAAACAGAATATACACAGATGGAATGAAATTGCTGGCACAGTAGAAAGCCTGGAGATTATCCTACTACTATTGAGGAAATGCAGTTGGCCCTAAAATGAAGCTGATGCTGTGATGGCCAGAAAAGAGAACCAGGAGCTTGAAACGTGGCTCAGTCAGTAGAGTCTTTGCTGTGCAAACACAGGGACCCGAGTTAGACTCTTAGCACCCATGTCAAAAGTGGCTCACAGTCCAGTCTGCCTGAAGCATCCACAGGCACAGTGTGGGTATCATTATGATGAGCAAGTATATGGTGAAGAAATGGGAGACAAAGATTGAGGCAGATTTATTCATGTGCTGTGGTAAGAGGCAGTTCTGAAGAAGCAAGGATGGTGAGGAATGGGCTGGTGTTGGCAGTCTGCTTGCCACCTAGGACCAGGGTAGTGTCTGGGCCCAAGCTGCTGCCTAAGGCCACATCTGGGTCCATGGTCCTACCACAGCTGGGGTCTGTGTTGACATCCATGACCCATGTTGCCATCAAAGCCACCAGGATACCCCCAGTCTGGGCCGCCACCTGGGTCCATTTTGGTGTCCAAGAGCCATGCTACCACTGGAGCCATGTTTATCTGAGTGGTCTGTGCTACCACCAGGGAACATGGTAACATCTGAGCCCAGGCTGCAGCATAGGGGCCATATCTGGGTCCATGGCCCAACCGCAGCCAAGGTCTGGGTTGATATCTGTGGCTCTTGATACCATCAAAGTCCATGCAAATACCCAAGGTCTGGACCATCACCTGAGGCCAGGTGGGGATCTGAGGGTCATGCTGCAGCTGGGGCCATGCCAATCTCAGTGGCCTGCACCTACACCTGGGCCATACGGACATCTAAGCCTAGGCTGCCACCAAGGACCATGTCTGGGTCTCTGGTCCTATCACAACCAGGTTCTATGTTGTACAAAATCTAAATTGGACTTTTAATAATAATAATAAAAAAAACCCAGAGCCAGATAGTGGGGTAAATGCTAAAAGATCAGAGAGACAAAAGAACAAGCCACAGCTACTTCTCACCTCACCAACTCTACGAATCCTCTCACTGAATGTCTCTGAGTCCTCAGCCGAAAGGGTTCTAGCCAAAAAAGGCTTCAACTGAAAAAGGCTTCTGCCGAAAAGCTTCAGGCAAAAAGCTTCTAGTTCCTGTCTCCTCGTACCTTTATATACCTTTCTCCGCCCAGCCATATTACTTCCTTCTTAGTGCTGGGATTAAAGTCATGTGTGCCTCCCAAGTACTGGGAGCAAAGCCATGAATAACAAGTGCTGGGATTAAAAGTGTGTGCCACCACCGCCTGGCATCTATGCTTAATCTAGTGGCTTGTTCTGTTCTCTGCTCTTCAGGCAAATTTTATTAGGCTACACAATACATCACCACAGTTCTATGCTGATGTCCATGGCCTATGGTGCCACCAAAGGTCATACAGATGTCAGGAGTTGGGCCACAACCTGTGGCCATGTTGGTGTCTGAGGGCTCTGCCCCCACTGGGGCCATGCCAATCTGGGTGGCCTGTGCTGCCCCATGTGGTATTGTCCAGGCAGGCCCGGGCTGCTGCCATGGTCCATGTCTGGGTCTGTGTTCTTGCTGCAGCTGGAGTCTGTGAAGATGTCCACAGCCCATGTTACCACAGAGGGTAATAAGAACCATGCATGTTGAAATCTGAGGCAGACTTGCCCCTCACTGGCCCTATGATAGTTGGTCCTGCCCCTCAGTGGACACTGCAGCAGGAGAGCTGGTCTCTGCACTAGGGAGAGATGGCCCAACTGCTCATGATTGATGTGGGAAAGTTGGCCCAGATGGCATGGCCTAAGAGAGCTGACTCTACTCCTCACCTGAGGGGACAGTCCCAGTTGCCCAGACTTGACTAGCTCAGCTACCACCCAGACCCACATCCTGGACCTTGGGTTGGACCACCCTAACATCTACCCCATCTATGACTTGCTGGAGTGTATGAAGGGACTGGTCCTTCAGAAAGATACCCACAGGATCTCCATAACTTGCGATAACAGCAAAATATCGGAGAGGAGTTTTGGTAAGGATCCAGTGATGATGGTGTGCCAGAGGCCTTGAACCAGACCAAAACCCACTGCAATGAACATTTTACAGGTAGGCCGATTGGACGAAAGGGTATACTTTGTGACACATTGCAGCTCCAGATACCACTAAGATGAACAAAGAGGTGTTGGAAAGACAGAGGAGTAAAGTGGTTTTTTTTCCTTGTTTTGTTTTTAATTAATCGGGGGGGGGCAGATGTGGAGGGACTTGGAGGTGAGTGGGATTGGGGTGCATGATGTGAAATTTCCAAAGAATCTCTCCCACCTGCCAGTTCCTGAATAATCACTCAGAAGCTTAATATTACTTATAAATGCTCAGCAAGTAGCTCAGGCTTGTTACTAACTAGCTCATACACTTAAATTAACTCATAATTCTTTTTTTTTTCTTTCTTTTTTTTTTTTTTTTTTTTTTTTTTGCTTTTTCGAGACAGGGTTTCTCTGTATAGTTTTGCACCTTTCCTGGAACTCACTTTGTAGACCAGGCTGGCCTTGAACTCACAGAGATCCGCCTGCCTCTGCCTCCCGAGTGCTGGGATTAAAGGTGTGCGCCACCACCGCCCGGCTATAATTCTTACCTATGTTTAGCCACATGGCTTGGCACCTTTTCTAAGTATAACATTCTCATCTTGTTTCCTCTGTATCTGGCTCTTGCGCTCAATCTCTTCCTGCCCAGCTATTGGCCAATCAGCTTTATTATTAACAATGAGCATAATCCACACCATTTCCCCTTTCTGTCTAATTAAATAGGAAGGTTTTTAACCTTAACACAATAAAATTATATACAACAAAAACAGTTATCCAGTAAGAATTACAGTTACATCATCCAGTTTATTTATATTTGGCAAAACTAGAGAAAATACTCTATCATCTATCCTATCTTTGTGAGTCTCAAGTTTCATATCTAATTTATCTTTTATCATAAGGAAAATTATAACTATCTAGTCTTCAAGTCCATCAAAGACCCCAGAAGGATATAATATTATCTGAGTAAACAGGAAGTACATTGCAAACAATTTCCAAAACTCTAGAACGACATCTGGCTGCCTGGACAGTCACCCAAAGTTCTTCTGTAACATTGGGGCATCTATCTTCAGCCTATAGGCTTAGAGTATCTGGAAGACTTTTCAGTGAAGTAGGAAATTTGAAGGACTGTCCTACCTTATATTGGCAAAGTTCATCAGTTGCTTTCCTCTGTGTCCTGCAGAATATCTGGCAGTTTCTTCTGTGAAGCAGGAACCCTGAAGGACTATCCCACCTTGTGATGGCAAAGTTCAGCAGTCACTTTCCTATGGGTCCTGCATGTCCAGTTTATGCAACATACTGTCAAGTAGTCCAGGCAAGAACAATGGCTAGCCTTGCCACATTGAAAACAAACTTCATAAGGAATTTCTATGATGCCCATCATCCCCTTTGAAGTAATTGGTGCTGCCAGAAGCAGACATGTCTCGCTGTCCAGAAAAGTCTAAGCTCTTAAAACATTTTAAATGCCATGTTCTATAGGTCTTTGAAGTGTTTGAAGATTACTTATCTGAAATATCTTTGTATACCTAGAAAGCCTAACTAACATGACTATAAGTTTGACTATTATAAATGACTATTAATATGTATTTCTTAATTATACACTACGATTTTAAATGAGTTGCATAAACATAATATCTTAAACAAGAGTAGAAATATACAAATAACAAAACTTTAAATTTGTATCAATAAACCAAAATCCATACCAATGTAAAATATTTTGAGATTAACGGTTGCTTTTTGTACTAAAGTAGATCCAATAATCTACCTCCTTTATAATCACAATAATCTACCCTTTCCCCATTTCTATATCATATCTCCCCTTCTTCTTTAGAAAGAGATTGACTATGACCATTAACAATTTATAACAAATCCCCCTTAAATGAAAACAAACATTCATAAACAGTATTTTGGGAATTTGGGCATAGTTTTCTAGATTACTTCCTGTTGATTGGGGCACTGGTAATCTTATGGGGATGCTGAGAAAATTTAGAATTATGGTCAAGTCCTGACTAGGGTATTTTTTACAGCTGGTCCATCTCAACAAGCAGCATTGAAACTGTTTTGGATGTAGAACTCAGAGGAAACAGTGACAGAGGTGTATTGAAACGTTGGATCATCTGGGCCATCTGTTTTTATTGGTGTCTGCTCCTCTTGTTCTGAAAATATATAAACTTTTAAAGGTAACATATGTATCTGTATTAATACAAATATAAATTATGTATTGTACACAAGCTAGTCAAAGATAATTTTTTGTTTTATGTTTATACTTCACATGTCTTGTAGTTACTTTAGGTTTATTTTCCCATGTCTGTAGTCAGGATTTTCAGGGATCTTCCTTGATCAAACCTGATCTTTCCCAACCTGGAATGAAACCCAAAGATTGCAGCTTATTTGTGAACCTTTTTCTTGATCTTTTGGGACAGGATCTCACTATGCAGCCTGTAGCACGAATAGTTAGAAGGTCTTATTATTAAAAACAAACCCAGAATCAGAGATAGAGACAGAACAGGCCACAGCTAACCTCACCTTGCCAATTCCTCACCTGACTTTGTTTCCTCAAACTGGAAGCCTCTGAGTCCTCATCCGAATGGATCTCAGCTGAACTGCTGCTAAAATCCTAAAAGCTTAACCAGACTCTAGTTCTTGGTCTTCATGCTTTATATACCTTTCTGCTTTATATACCTTTATATACCTGCCATCACTTCCTGGAATTAAAGGTGTGTATCATCATGCCTAGCTGTTTCCAGTGTGGCTTTGAACTCACAAAGATCCAGATGGATCTCTGCCTTCAGAATGCTAGGATTAAAGGCATGTGTGCCACCATTTTCTGGCCTCTATATCTAGTGGCTGTTCTGTTCTCTGACCCCAGATAAGTTTATTAGGGTACACAATATATTGGGGAACACAATATCACCACAGCAGTCCATGTTGGCCTAGTGATCACTATGTAACTGAGGCTGGCCTTGAACTTGTAATTCTCTTGTCTCTACCTCCCAACTACTGGAATGACAGTTAAACACCATCATGCCAGGCTTAAATTAACATTTCTGTACTAGAATGAATATCTATATATAATAAGTTTAATTTTTCAGATGTTCCTTAAACTAGTTCTAACAGGTTCCTCTATTAAGGAGTTAATTAAATAAAAATTAAATTTTGATGTGAAAGTAGTAATAATTCTGTGTGCAGCAGTATACTGCAATCCCTGTACAAAGAAGTCAAAGACAGATGGATCCCTGAGGCTCCCTGGCCAGCCAGTCTAATAGAATGTGCTAACTCCATATTCAGTGAAAGATCCTGTCTCAAAAAGATAGAGAGCAATTGAGGAAGACACCTGATATCAACAACTGGTCCTCACAAATGTTCATGCACATGCATATTTATGAACACACACACACACACACACACACACACACACACACACACACACGAGGAGGAAAAACATGTGTCTTTGATGACTTCATCAAGTTCAGCGTCACACAGTCCTGAAGTCCATTGCCCCCATGGACATTCACTCAGGCAATAACATGACTTCATTGTCATTGTTATTGTTTGTTTTTAGACAGGGTCTTTCTATGTACTCCTTACTAGCCTTGAACTCCTTACTAGCCTTGAACTTACTACAGCTCAGGTTGGCCTCAAATTTGTGGTCCTCCTGTTTCAGCATCCCTAGTGCTAGGATTATAACCATTCTTCACCTTTTCCTATTCAAGTAGGTTTATTTGTTAATTGCAGCTTTAAAAAATTCCCAGTGGCTGCAGCACCCTTTCCCAGCGCCTTGAGTATTCTAATAATCTCCAAAGAAAAAATAATTCCTTCCTCTCCATCCTCCCCTCACCCAGCCTTCCTCAAATGGCTGTCAGCTGACATTAGCCTTTATTGAATTCAATCCCAAGAGGCCTCCAAAAGTAACACATGGCCTCACAGAAGACTGTTCTTTGGTGCTGTGAGCCAGCCTTGGGAAGCACAGGCCCAGCATGGAGGCCACTTGCAAAGGAGTCTGGTCCCCAGCCCCTCCTTCCCTTCCTCCTGCACCAAGGGCAGCTTTACTCAGGAAGCTGTGCACTCTCAATTGATTTCTAACTACAGCAGCAGGTTCCTGCACTGCTGCATGCTGCTTCTGGCTGCTCACTTGGAATCAAAGCAGCTGAGAAGGTGAAATTAGCTTCATTCTACCAGCATGAAATAGAAATACACAGCAGTCCCCGGACTTTGGAGAGCAGGAATCTGTGATCTTTCTCACCTCTCTGTGAACACCAGTGCTCAGGGTGATAGCAGTTTGAGTATTGAAGACTGTGGTGTAAAAGAAAGGCAGGCAGAGGGAGAAGGCTTCCAGGAGAAACACAAAGGAGCAGTCAGCCCATTAAAAGTCACCACATTCACTTCAGCTGGCAAGGGACAATGGTGTAAATGACCCTGGGCCATGCGTACCACCATGTTGGCCACCTTTTTTATCCGCTGTGTTTTATTAAGTTTCAACATCCTGGGGGTTTGCTGATGTCAGAGAGCCTGTCCCTTTGAGGGAAAGATTCCTAGAGATAGTTAAGACTGGCCTAAAAACATCCTAGTTAGGGTTTCTATTGCTATGATTGTTAGAATCCCTAGCCACTCCTTAGCTACATGGCCACGCATGCGCTGTCCATCAGTCAGGTGGAATGGTTAGTCATCCCAGGGCCTTACGTCCTATGTAACACATGCGCCGAGTGATCTCCTAATCATTATCCAGGGATGTCAGAGCAGGATCTCAAGGCAGGAACCTGGAGGTTCTGATGCAGAAGAACCAATGAAGAGGCCATGGAGGAGTGCTGTTTCCTGGCTTGCTCAGATTGCTTTCTTTTTTGTTGTTGCTGTTGCTGTTGTTGTTTGATGATGATGGTGGTGGTGGTGCTGCTGCTGGTAGTGCTGGTGCTGGTGGTGGTGGTAGTTTTTTGTTTTGTTTTGTTTTTCAAGATATGGTTTCTCTGTGTAGCTCTGGCTGTCCTGGAACTTGTTCCATAGACCAGGCTGGCCTCAAACTCACAGAGATCTGCCTGCCTTTGCCTCCTAAGTGCTGGGATTAAAGGTGTGTGCTGCCACCACCTGGCTAAGACAGCTTTCTTATCCATGCAGGACCACATCCCTAGGGGTAGCACCACCCACAGTAAGTTGGGTTCTCCAACATCAATCAAGAAAATGCACGTAGGCCAATCCTACGAAGGCATTTTCTCAATTAACAGTCCCTCTTACCAGATGTCTTAGTTAGGGTTTTATTGCTGTGAAGAGACACCATGACTATGGCAAATTTTACAAAGGAAAACATTTATTGGGACTGGCTTACAGTTCAGAGGTTTAGTCTATTATTATGGCAGGAAGCATGGAGGTATATAGGCAGACATTGTGATGGAGAAGGAACTGAGAGTTCTATGATTGGATGCACAGGCAGCAGAAAGAGATTGAGCCACTGGCCTGGCACCTGAGACCTCAAAGCCTGCCCCCAGTGGCTTCCTCCAACAAGGCCACACCTCCCAATAGTGCCAGTCCCTATGAGCCTATAGGGCCATTTTCACTCAAACTGCTACACCAGATATGTCTAGGTTTGTATCAAGTTTATAAAAAAACAACCAGCACGACATCCTTCATACACAAACCAACCAACCCAAAGCACATATACCTAATCACCCCTAAGGAAGCACTCCCCATGCCTGAGGTCAGCCCTGAGCCAGGCACTCAGCAACTACACACCACCTTTTATCCTAGAGCCCCCAGTGTTAGATAAATTTACTCAAACTTGACTTTCCTTGCCTATCCCTCCTCATAAATACCCCAGTGAGGACTACTAACTCTGGCCTTGCACCTTTTGCTTTCTTACTAACCTAGATGCTTCCTCCTGTGGCCTTGGGTGGTTTAGCATCTCTGTCCTCTTGGGAACTGCAATATGTTCTTCTTTCAAGTTCCTTTTGTATTTGCCATCTTACTCTATCTGATTAAAACAAAATCCCAAATACATTTAAAGGAAAACCCAGCCAGTTATAAGGGACTCTCCACTAAGTACACTTGCATGCCCTGTCTTAAGCAATGTCTACCATATTACAACACAGGAATCATTAGCTCCATTATGTGAGGAGGGCAGAGCTTGGAGGTTGATTAACTTGCCAATGCTGATTGGCAGGGAGACTGATCATGAGCTAAGAATGTCACCAGTCTTTTTAAGATGTGTAAGACATTTTGAAGATGGTATTTTGCTGTGAGATGTTCTGTATGTCCTGTGGGAGCCCGTTCTCGGGTTCCTAGTGGCTTTACCCAGCAGGTCCACATAGAAGATGATTAGGACCACAGGCCTGAGTGCAGGTGTCTGAGATGGTCTGCACTTGGCTGTGCTGTAGGATGGTCTGTATGTCAAATTACTCTGATTGGTCAATAAATAAAACACTGACTGGCCAGTGGCTAGGCAGGAAGTATAGGCGGGACTAACAGAGAGGAGAAAAGAAAGAACAAGAAAGCAGGAGGAGTCACTGCCAGCCACTGCCAGCCACCGCCAGGAAAAGCAGCATGTGAAGATGCCGGTAAGCCACGAGCCCTGTGGCAAGGTATAGATTTATGGAAATGGATTAATTTAAGATATAAGAACAGTTAGCAAGAAGCCTGCCATGGCCATACAGTTTGTAAGCAATATAAGTCTCTGTGTTTACTTGGTTGGGTCTGAGCGGCTGTGGGACTGGCAGGTGACAAAGATTTGTCCTGACTGTGAGCCAGGCAGGAAAACTCTAGCTATAGTATATGGTGGGGAAATTGGGTATTGTTGATCAAACATTAAATACGTTTTATTTTAGAAGAGAAACATTAGTGGAAACAAAACATGTTAAGTAAACACATTCAAAATAGATGTTGGCAAAAATGGACAAATAATTAGAAGGAGCTTGCCAATGTCAGACATTAAAACCTGTGAGCTTCTGTGAGTTGACTTTCTCACACTCTCAAGCAGAGGTGAACCCAGCTAGAATGCAGCCAACTGGGCCAGAATCCAGCCAAGGGAATCTCTCCATGGAATCCCAGATACATGGATATGAGTTCTTCATTAAGTGGCTGGTACTGAGACTGTGGGCTTGTTATGTACCAAGGTACAATAGGCTTAATGAAGCTCCCATTGCATTTATCAAAATTAGTTTATGAGGACATTACCAATTGTGGCTGTATAATTCTTAGTCATGGATAAATGCCCTATGCACTGTAGGGTATTTAATACTATCCCTGGTCTCTATACTGGATGCCAGAAGCATCTACCCATACTCTCCTAAGTCATGAAAACTAGTAACAGCTCCATACATTGCTAAATGTATACAAAATCATCCCCTCCCTCCACCGAGAACCACTGAATTAGACAAAGCCACCCATGACTTGATCCTGCATCATCTGTTCTACCTTTGGCCATCAGTGTGTGGGAGAAAACCCCAGGACTTGGGTTGTGGAGTTTGACTTTGTGGACAGGGACGAATTTACTGGTATAACAGTATTCTAGCTCTCTGCCCCTGCCATGGAGAGGAAAAGCCTCCAAAGGGATCGAAGACAGAACTCCAGAATGCTAGAGAGAAGCCAGGTAAAAGCCATCTTTCTGGCTTCCTTTCATCTGGGTTCTTTTCATTTCCCTGTGTATCTGGAGTTCGGAGTGAGAAGGACCCACCCTGGACCACAAGTTCTGAGACACAGGGGTCAGGGCCAGAGAGGCGCTTCATGGCTGCTCACTTCTGACCGAGTCCCCCTCCCTCCGCTGGTCTCAGCTTTCACTTCTAGGTTGGAGACAGTGTTTCCTTTCCAGTTTGCCCATTCAGTGAAGATCCTAGAAATGATGAAAGGATAAATTAGGATTCACCAACTTCACAAGGCTGAATTCCCAGCTGGGAAACAGACTTAGGTAAGAGAGTCCGTTGACTGTCAGCCCCCAGCCAGCCTGAGAAGAGGTAATAAGTCCCCAGGAAGACCATGAACCTCAGGAGGCAAATCTCACCATAGCACAGTAATGGGCAATTATTGCCTTCAACTGACACAGGGAAATGATGACCAGCACTAGCCCCAGACCCTTCTAGACTAGATAATTTGGGAGCATAAGACTGTGTGGCCACTGCTTCCTTGAGGTACACTAAGACAAGAAGTGTTGAGTGGGGCATGAGGCTACTTGCTCACACCTGGGGGCAGGAAGCCTGGTCTAGAAGTGGAGCTGGTCTAGAACCCTTAAGTCCCACTCCTACATACCTATGTCGGCCAGCTAGGCCCCATGTCATAAAAGTTCTATGACCTCTCAAAACAATATTATTACTCCCCGCCCCAAACCCAGAGTCTCTGTCTTCTTCTATCTTCTTTCACTGTGCCATAGCCAATAGTGTTGCAAAATCCCAGCCAACTGCCATGTCTGTTGGAAATAGATGTGGCTTCTTGAATCAGAAAAATACAATTGTCAGAGGCTTAAACATCAAAGCTCTGGGGATTCTCTTTCTAGGGCTTCTCTAGCCTTGCCCCTTTGCCTTCCATTCTCCCCTCTGCTGTGTGAAGCATGGTCACAAGCAGGTCTCTGAGTCTCCAATGATTTCCAGCATCAGAAAGGAAGCAAGACAAGAAAGTCACATCCATATCTATTTACGACATTTCCCCCAATTTTTGCTAGGGTTTGGGAGATGAGAGGATTAAACGGCATTTTTTTTTATTACATTTGTTTGTTTGTTTATGTATGTGTATGCACATGTGACATGGTACTCATGTGGAGGTCAGAGGACAACCTAGGGGAAATCAGTTCTTTCCTTCCATCATGTGAGTCCTGGGGATCAAACTCAGATCTTTAGCCTTGGTGGCAGGTTCCTTTACCACCTGGGCCACCCTGCCAATCCCTGAAAAGACTGTTGATCCTGTGGTAATTACAAGAAAAACCTGGACAAAATAAAAATCATACAATTTTATGGGTCTTGAAAACAGTAAAGAATGTAAGGAAGCCCTGAAAAAGTGGATTCTGAAAGGAAGCAAGCCCTTTACAGGCGAGCAGAGGACCATGGTAGCTTCCACACCTGAAAAATGGTGGGGAACTGGTCTAGGAATGAGGGGTGTGGGATTCAAGGAGAGAGCCTTCAGGGATGAGGCAGAATCAACCTAGACTTAGACTGTGTATCCATCAATGTCCATCAGAGATACACAGTTAATTCCCAGGGTTCAGGACCGAGGATATTTTCATGACTTTGTCATAACAGTCTAGTGATCCAATTGAATGATCAACACTGTTATTGCCTGTGTAACTAGTGAGGCTTGAAGCCACTAGGGATCAGTTAGAAAGGAAACTAAAAATGGAAGAAAAAAAAGAAGAAGAACAAGAATAACAAGGGTGAACTGAGAGGCACAGGGACACCATGAAAGTGCAGTGAAGGACTGTGAATATGGCTCAGCTGACAAAGTGCCTAGCTGGCATGCAGGAAGCCTGCCTTCAGTCCTCAAGACTCACAAATGTGTCATAATGACACACTGCTGTAAAACCCAGTATGCAAGAGGAGGAAGAAGCAAGAGGATCAGAGATTCAAGAGCACCCTCAACTGCTGCATAGTGAGTTAGAGGCCAGCCTGAACCACAAGAGACCCCTTTCTGAAAACAGAAGGAGGAGGAGGAGGAGGAGGACAAGGATGAGGAGGAGGAAAAAGAGGAAGAAGATGAGAAAGGAGAAAAAAGAGAACTCTCATTACAAAGTGGTGGGGGGACACTGGAACTCACATATGCCAGTCTTTCTAAATTTGATGATGAGCTACAGAAAAAGCTGTCACCCTTGGCCTGTGTAGGACAAGAAGGGGGGAAACAGAACATGATGTTGACCTGCAGCTTGGAAAAGATAGAAGGTACTGCAGAGGAGCCAAGGGAACTAGGGTCAGCTGCTGCCCATACCAGCTAGTATCCCTGGCACCTCACTGACCTTCAGAATGTAAAATGATCTGCCTGCAACTCTGCTTCTATTGTTCAAGATTAATGAACAATGTCTCTTGTGGCCTAACCTGGCCCAGAAGCACAAGAAAGAGAATTCTGGGAAGCAGGGCTCCAGATTGGCCAAACTGAAGAAATATGGAACTACCAGAAATGGTGTGAGCTGGCAGGATGCATGAGATCTGGAAGTATCCCACAGGTAAAAATAAACTACTCAGACCAAACTCTTCATGTTGCCAATTCAGGAAGTGAGAATGTAAGAGCAAGTTTGCAGACTAATTACCCAGCTCTACCCAACTTCAAGGCAAATGGACTGGGAAATGCAAAGTAAACTACAATCCAGTCCCTCCCCCCCCAACTCCAATACCAACAACCAAATGAAGGAGACACAAGTTTGGGATAGAATCATCACAGATAAAGTGCACCCAAGAAAGACTACAGTGAAGTCACACTATAGGAAGAATCTCAATGGTCAGCTGCAAGACAGATGTATGTGCCTTGAAAAGTAAACAAAATAAATACAGTGAAGCATGCAAAAATAAGAACATGAACAAAAAGTGAGGAAAGTCAGAAACAATCAAAAGAAGCAGATCCCCGGGTGACCTAATCATTAGAAATTAATGGGTAAGAAATTAAAATCACCATGTTAAATATCTTATAGGTCAAGACTGATAATGATGGCTGGATAAATAGCTTATTTCTACCTAAATATAGGCTTGAAGAATTAAATAGAAATTCTAGAACTGAAAACAGTAACAATTTAATCGTTTTTTCAATTTTGTAATGGTGGAAAAGCATATCTATATGGTACTCAATACTGGACTCATTAATTGCACAAGCTAATCAATACTTTATCATAAGATAGACTTCATGTTGGACGGTTTTTGGGTGTTTTTTTTCTTATGTATTTTTTAGGTATGAGTACTTTGCATGTACACCTGCATGCCAGAAGAGGACATCAGATCCCATTATAAATGGTGAGCGACCATGTGGTTTCTGGGAATTGAAGTCAGAACTTCTGGAAGAGCAGCTAGTGCTCTTAATCACTGAGCCATCTCTCCAGCCCCCAACCATAGGCTAATGGAAGCGTTCTGAACACATTTAAAGCAAGTGAGGCTAAGCTGTGATATTTGGTAAGGTGAATAAAAGGCATTTTTACTTACAATTTTCTTGACTTATGATGAGTTGATCAGGCTATAATCCCATCATAATTAGAGGAACATCTGTATATGGTTGGGTGCATAATAGTAACTATAGCAATAGCACAAAAGATGGGAAAAAGTTTTGTTCATGAATCTAATACTATGGCAAAGTATAGATACATAGTTGATCCTTAGAGAATACAGCACAAAAGTATTAAGAGATGTTACTGAAAGCCACATAAAACATATTTAAAATTATAAAATACATTCATTTAATCCAAAAGAAGACACAAAAGCATAAACCACAAAAAAAGCAAACTTGATGGGGCTAGGAAAACAGCTGGGTTGGGACAGTGCTCGGCCCGCACATGTAAAGTCATGGGTTCGAGCCCCAGACATAAACGAGATAATAATGGTACATACTTCTAGTCTCCTAATCTCAGCATGTACAAGGTGGAGGCAGGAGAACTATAAGTTCAAGTTCATGCTCAGTTATATAGTGAGTTCAGAGCTAGCCTGGGCTACATAAGACCCTGACCAAAAAAAAAAAAAAAAAAAAAAAAGTTAGCTAGTAAATAACTTGCATTTCATCAAAATTAAAACTTTTCACTCCTTTGGAAAATATTCTTAAGCAAGTCATGGACTAGAAGAAAATATATAGACAATACACAGCTGATAAAAGATTTGTATCCAGGCTGGGTATAGTACTGCATACCTTTAATCTCCCAGAACTTGGAAGGCAGAGGCAGACCTCTGTGAGTTCAATACCAGCCTAATCTACATGGAGTTACAGTCCAGCAAAGGCAACAACAACAAAAATATTTTTTAAGACTTGTATCTAGAATATAAAAAAGAATTTGTAACTCAAGCAGTAGTGTTGTGGATATCCCTCTATATAAATAAAATGTGATTGGCCAGTAGCCAGGCAGTAAGTATAGGCTAGGTGTGTGTGTGTGTATGTGAGTGTGAGTGTGTGTGTGTGTGTGTGTGTGTGTGTGTGTGTGCATGTGTAAGCATGTGGAGGCCAGAGGTTGATATGAGGTGGTTTTCCTCTATTGCTTTCTATCTTATTTTTTGAGACAAATACAAAATATAGAGGTCACTGATTTGGCTTCACTGATAGGCAAGTGTGCTCCAGGGATTAGCTTGTCTCCCGGGCCCCCAGCACTAAGGTTGCAGATGCACGCCACCATGCCCAGTTTTTATGAGATACTGCAGACCCAACTCAAACCCTAATGCTTGCACAATAAGTACTTAACTAAATGAGCTCTCTCTCCAGCCCCTGATACAACTCTTATGTGGATAAAACTCGAAAACACAAATGCTGAGTGAAAACTAATTATATACACAGTATAATTCTGTTCTTTTGAAACCCTACAAGGCTAACAGTAAAGGCAGATTTGTGGCGGGTTAGGCACAGGGGTAGAGAGGAAGGATGAAGGTTAGCTGTAAAAGGCATCTGAAGGAATTCTTGAGAGAATGGACATGCTTGTGTCTTGCTTTTGGTAGAGGTCAACAACACACATGCTTGTGAAAACTCTTTGAACTCTACATCAGAAGTGGATAGAGTTTTTTAAAATATAAGCAATCCATTTTTTCAGTGGGCAAATCAGGTATGTAAGAATATAAATAGGCAGTAAGCATACAGAAGGACTCCATGAGATTTGTCAACAGTCAACTGGGAAATGCAAATGAAAACTGCAATATATACCAACAAAATGCCCACTAGAATGGCTAAAATTAAAAATATCCATAATAGAAGATGTGAAACAACTTCACCCTCCTATGCTGCTGGAAGAAACTGCAAAATAAAATGACTTTGAGAGACTCCTTGGCAATTTCTTATCAAATACACCCTTACCCACAACCCAAAAATTCCATTCCTTAGAGAAATAAAAATACTCTACAAGAAGATTTATTCAACAATCACCACAGCAGCCTTATTCCTAGTATTCCTAAACCAGAAACACCAATTGCCTGTCAACAGGAGAATAGATAAAATATGATATATCACTGCAAGGAACCATCACTTGGCAATAAAAAGGAATAAACAATAGTTTCAAGCAACAACATGAACAAATCTCACAGTGGGCTGAAATGAAAAGAGCCAGAAACCAAAAGCCTATAGACATGCTATAAAACTGCATTTCTATTTCAAGAACAGGCACTAGAGGCTGAGGCATACAGTTTATAAGTTTGAGACCAGCCTGGGCTGCATAGAAGACCCTATCTCAAAAGCAGGAGTCAGCAAAACTTACAGGTACTAGTAGTTGGTTCAGGCTTAGGGAGACTTAGAGGATCATCTGGAATAGGGCAGGGAGAAAGGATGCATCAAAAAGGGAGATATAAGGGACTGTCCTGGATAATAAAAAAAATCCTTTGTCTCAAGTAGAGTGTGAACATGTGTCAAATTCTCTTGGGTCATACAACTAAACATATGTAAATTATATGCTTGACCCTATGTCCATAGGATTCAACCAATTTGGATCAAAAATATTATATTAAAGATCTGGAGATAGAGATTCATGGTACAGCACTTGCCTAGTGTATATAAATCCCTTGATTTAACCCCTAGAACCACATCAAACAAAACTACCAAATATTTTTCATCTCTTGAATATACACAGACATTTTTCTTGTTATTATTTCATAAATAATACAGCACAACAATCATTTTCATAACATCTTCATTGCATAAGGTAGCAAGCATGAGTAATCCAGAGTTCAAGTCTGCAGGAAGGATATGTATAGTTTATATGTGATTGTGACACCATTGGATTTCAGAGTCTTGAAATTCTGTGAATTTTTGCATCTGGGAGGGAGTCCTGAAATCATTCTCTCATGATCAGTGAGCACTGTCATACTTAGTTGTTTTTAATAATGAAAGAAAAGAAAACAAAGGAGGTTAGATCTGTCACTTGTGTTTGGATCTCAAACCAGAATTCAGTCACATGGTCACAGTGGATATGAGAGACTGAAAAAACAGACTTCATTCCAAGCAACTTTGTACCTTTTTTAAAATTTGGAGGTATTTTTACTGTAGAATCGCAGAGACTTTATGCAGAAGGACAATTAAAACCATCTGTTGTTGCCTTCTTCTGAAGGAGTTGGGTGCAGGAAAGACTTAAATGCTTATTTTTTAATTATTTATCTAGGATTTATTTTTATTTTATGTGCATTGGTGTTTCTCCTGCCTGTGTGTCTGTGAGAGGGATCCCCTAGAACTGGAGTTACAGACAGTTGTGAGCTGCCATGTAGGTGCTAGGAATTGAACCTGTGTCCTCTGGAAGAACAGCCAGTGCTCTTAGCCTCTGAGCCATCTCTCCAGCTCCACTTAAACACTTATTATCCAGTAGCTCTTCTAGTTTTCCCTGCCAGTGCTACTTGCTGTAGTTTTTAAGATTGGATTTTCCTTACTGCAATAAGGAAAGGCCATTATTTCAGCAGTGACCATAACCTTGAGAATCTGCCAAGAACATACAAATGGAAAGGGCCATAAGGGAAGGGGGGTAGCAGGGCTAGGGGAGAAAATGAAACAGCTCTTAAAGTGAGAATGAGGGTGGAAACCTACACAAAACATTCACATGTGTGACACCTGCCAACTTCCAGCTGGAAGGAACCACAGCCTTTGTGTTCAAAGATCCACTTGGCTTCCCTTCGGGTGTGAACGGGATTTCCTTGGGTCTAGCCTGTCGCAACAGATGCAACAACCTCAGTGTTCTATTAAAAGCTTGAGTCCCCATAAAAATGGTATTAGAGATATCTGAGATTCCTCTCACCAGATAATTTCACATCAGCCCTGCTCTTAGGCTATAATACTCCTGCAAAGAATCTTATTCCTTTGGCAGAAGTAAAGAGGCTTGTGACTTTCATTTCCCATAAGAACTGGGCATAAATTTCATGGCTGTCACTAATTCCATACCTTGCATTTGTTTTCTCCCTCTCCATCATAATCATTCAGACAACAAACATTATGGAGTTTTTGCTTTGCTTGGCTCTGGGGTCAAAGCTGGGAAATCTAGGAACACACACACACACACACACACACACACACACACACACACACGTACATCTTCCACCTTCTGCCTTTGTCCCTTTGGCATTGATGTCAGTCAGTACCACACTCAAGAACCCCAAGATTTGAAGCTCTGGGGATGAGCCTGTCTACCACTCCAGCCTGTCCCTCTCCAACTCCCCCACTCTAGCCCTGATGCCAGCCTGCTCTCGCTCAAGCCAGACACAACCTCTTTCCCAATATAGACAGATGAGAGATGAGCAGGGTCTGCTTGATGAAATTGGTCCATGGGCTGCCTCCAAGATCTGGCTGCAAGGAGAATGGACTGGAAATTGCACAGCCATTATCTTGGCTGACAACCCCCTCCCCATCTTTTCACTATAATGAATTGCATGGAAAGCTCAGCTGTCATGAAAGCTTTTGAATTCCAGCCCTCCTATCCTCCCGGACATCCTTAGAGGTTATCTCAGCAAGGCAGGTGGAAGAGGAAAGAGAAAAGCTTAACCCTATAAGAATAATTATGATGTATTATTAGCAATTGATGGCAATCCAGAGCAGAATTTTCAATATAGATGCTACTGCCTGCAATTTTTCTCTGTCATATTACACACACACAAAGGCTACATTTAATGACTCCAAAGTTCAGAACAGTTTTTCAAAACTAAATTTAGTTCCTTAGAAGCAGCATCTTAATACAAGGAGTTTAAATGAAATAGAGATACAGCTTGAATACTGAAGATATTTTCCAGAGTACAGGGAAATGTTATGGTTAGTATGTTTTTATGAAAAGATCATTGGTTGGCATTGGTGTTGAGTTATATGGTCATACTAAGGGTACTATATAGAAATCAGAGGAGCCCTCAAAATGGCAGACCATCTTCCCATTAGGATCTAATTACTAGCTTGCAGTCAGGAAGTTCATCATAGTAGTTTCTTTGTCTTCAGTCCCTGGCACCATGCTGGGCACAAGCAGAGGAAAGAGTGGATGCATGGATTGTTGGACGGATCAGTGGGTGTATATACACAGACCTGTAGTGACTTATTTTAATGTGTTGAGAAACCAATCCTGTTACAAAGAGGCTGCAATGGTTGGGATGCAAGTTCAAAATGATGAGTGTCTGCAGTATGTTTTGTATGGTTAAAAACTACTAGTATCTGTGTATGTAAATTTCTTTCTTTTTTTCTTTTCATGTGTGCAAGCTCAAATGTTTGTGAGTGTGATGCCTGTGGAGGCCAGAGGAAAACCTTGTATGTTCTCCTTAGAAATACTATCCAACTCCCTTGAGAGAAGTCTCTCATTGAGACCTAGGGCTCACTGAATAGGCTAACCTGACTGGCCAGCAAACTCCCAGATCCTCCTGTCTCTACTTCCTCAGCTCTGGGAGTATGTATATCACCATACTTGAGTTTTTATACAAGTTACAGGAAGTCAAATTTGAGTCCTCATGCTTAGGTCACAAGCACTTTACCAACTGAGCCATCTCCCCAGCCCCTGAAGAGATCATGTCTAATTCTTCCTCTGGAGGATGAGGACAATTTCTTTCCAAATAAGAGAGAGGTGGGAATTCTTCTAGATTACTCTATACATATGGATGCACCAAGCTGTGTAGAGTCCATGGAGACGACAGAGTGCATGGACTCACCCTTTTGGAAAGCACTGTGGATATATTTATCCAAATCCAGAGAAGTGTCTCCAGTCTCTGCTGGATGATGTCACCCCCTGGAATGGATGCTAGAGCAGGAACTCCAGGAAAGCCAACAGCTCCCTTGTTAAGGTGTCCCTTACTAAATCTCAAAGCTGTAAATGTCCTTCATCACCTACAAGATGGACTACACTGGCAAAACTTGTTTGAAGCCATTACACAATTCACTGCAGGGCGGCAGTTCCCAACCTGTGGGTGGTGACACTTTTGGGGGTCGATTGACCCTTTCACAGGAGTCACATATCCAAAAATCCTGCAAGTCAGATATTTACATTATGACTCAGTTATGAAGTAGCAATGAAAATATTTTTATGGCTGGGTGACTACAACATAAGGAACTATATTAAAGGGTCATAGCATTGAGAAGGTTGAGAACCACTGCTGTAAAGTGTTTGTGGAAATAGAGAAAAGACAATGTTGGCATGAGGTCTGCATGACAACATGAGAGCCGAAAGGAAACCTGTAGAAATGAAAAATAAGAAAAAAAGAAAGATAAGAAAAATAAGAAAGTGAAAGTTCAAAGAAGTTTTTTAAATGTCCATGTTAATGCCATGCTACTTTTACAGGTTTAAGATGGCTTGCCTACCAAGTGTCTTCTAGCAGAGCACAGGAAGCCCATGGAAATTGTCCTCAGCACATCAGTGTTTAACTTGCTGAAGTTGATACTGAGGTAAGTCTCTGAAACAAACGAAGAAATGGAAATCATTGGAGAGACCAGTTGCCTAGTGGGAAACTCTGAACCCCTTCCAGCCCCACAACAGGTAGAATAGTTAACATCATATAAAGGCTTATAAAGTCTTTGTGTGTATGGGGAGTGATATATTCACATATGCAAATAAGCACATCCATGCATACACAGGAGCCAGAGGAGGATGAAAGGAGCCCAACTTTATTACTCTCCCATGAAACAGGGTTTCTCAATGAAGCTGTAGTTAGGCTGGAAACCATCAAGCTTCAGTGATCCTAGACTTCTATCTCCACAAACACCCCTGGGTTACTACTGGGGTTAGATGCATGCATGCCATCATGCCTGCCTCTTAATGTGGATGCTTAATATCTGGCAGGGACAAGGACAGAATCTCTAGTTAGTGGAAAAATACAGACCCCCAATAAGACAGGGAACTAGATCAGCTTACAGTCAGGTTGCCTAACAACAGGACATTGAGTCAGAGCCCTTGACCCTTTCACCCTGTAAACATCCTATACAAACATCCTGTTAGCTTGCCCCACCTTACGCAGATGACAGCTTCTTGCTCCCCCCACCCTGCGGAACTATATAAACCTTTCTGGAAGAGAAATAAAGTGGCACCTTGATCAGAATCTAGACTTGGTGTGTTTTCCTTTGTATCTCCTGTCCCTACATTCCCTCCTTAGGGTGGTCAAGAACCCGTTGTAGCCCTGTAGGCGGGGCAAATATCTTTACTCAGGTCTTTATAATTGTCCACCAATCACTCTGAGCCATCTCCCTAGCCTAATCATAAACTCTTTAAAGGATGTTAAAGAGTTGTGATGAGACAAACAGGTGACCCATTCTGCTGTTTAGAAGCAGGGGAGCCCTAACAAATGTCTTCTAGTAGAGACAAGGGAAGGATGCCAAGAAGGGAAGCAGAAATGGGTGGAAACTTGTGCCCATTTCAGTAGCTTAATAAGGCATTTACAGTTGGCTTATAGCAATGGATTCTAGCACTTCTTATCCAGTCCTTGAATGAGAAGCTGACTTCAGGCTACTTCTGTTATTAATACCCAGAAACAGGCCTTGCTCATGGTCTTTCTTTCTCCTATGCATGTTTAGATTTTATTTAAAATAGAACCTCATTATGTTGTTCAGGCTGGCCTCAACTGCTTTAGCCTCCTGAGTAGCTGGAATATAGGCACATACACCACCAGGCGCAGCCTTGCCTATGAATTCCATAGTCAGAGAAATACAGAGAAACTGAGGACTGTGAACTCATGGAGGCTCAATACTATCTTTTTCAGTTAACCAGGATTCTGGACTTTAAAGTTAAGACAATAAACATGATGATGTCTCAGGACATTCATATCTGGCTTAGGCAAGACAGGTTTAGCCTGGCTTTCTGAGAGATCTACCCCTAAACCTACAGTAAAACTCAATATCTAAATGATACCTCTAGTCTTTAATCTTGCTGTCTATACAGGATTTGCCAGAACTGTGTCTCAGAACAAGTATCTCAGGAGGCCAAAGTGGGCAGAAGACCACTCTTAGGAATCTTCTAGAGCAGTTTAGCCAAAGGCCCCCTGACTTTGATATTATAGTAAGTACAGATCCTTGGCTCTAAAGAATGGGGAAGCAGATGGAGGCAGAATGTCATAACAAACCAAGCTAATGTATCACTTCACATAGCATAGGCATGCTAGCAAGGCAGTGAGCAGCAGGTAACTATAAGACCAATTAAGTTCCCTGTTATGCAGACAAAAAATGTGGGATAGCAGGCAAGAGATGGTCAGCAAGTCATTTCTATTCTCATAAGAGCTGCAGGGTCTTCTCACAACATAGCACCCTGGAACTGTGCACAATACTCAGTAGTACTCACTTTAAAAGGGCCCAATCTCAGGCCATGGCCCCTGTGCTGTTCAGACAAGATAAACATCATCTTAGTCTAGGCTACCCTAGAAAAAGTGCCTGAAAAATGACATATAGTTTATTTGGAAGGTTAAAAGTAAATGGGTATGAGACTGAGAGTAAAAACAGAGAAGAGGAGTCACCCCAAAACCTGATGTAGGTTCATCCAGTAGACAGGGCTACCATCAAGCCAGTTAGCACTGCAGGCAAGAAGGTTAATCCCCTAGGGAAAGCTCTCAGAGGCAAAACAAAGCATTACCCATCGGAAGCATGAGAGAGCAAGGATCGTTGGAATAGGGACATTCATTCCTGGTGTTTCCATCACTAGCATCATGGGCAAGCAAAATAGTCTCAATGCCACAAAAATGTTCTCAGGTGCTAGCAGTTGGATGAGGGAATGTAAGCAGATCACCAATGTCACCACGTTTAAAGATCATTTGCTTCATTGGCACAGACTCTTAAGTGGCCCTCCCAAGACTCCCTCCAGTTCTATCCACAGTTTCCCTCACTAATAAGGAACCATGTAAGGTGACCCTCATTTCTCCTGTCAAAGAGCAAAGGTTTTCCCTGCAGTGAGCCAACAATAACATTCCTGCAACTTCCACCTGGCTGCAAGCAGCCACCCTGCTCCTTCCATGCACAATGGTAATTTTTTTATTCAAGCAAAACTGCAAAGGAATCCAGAGCACTTTAGGAAAAAATTCCATGAAGGACTTGTCAAACCCCAGAGAGATTTGAGTTAATTCATTCCAGAGTTCAAGTATTCAGGTGAGTCCTGTTTATTCTTCTACCAAAAGGAATGCACATTATGTCATTGTTTTTAGGTGGACCAAGGTCTGCATGCATTTATCATAAAGTTCAAGGCTGAAGTTCAATATAAGGATGAAAGCCAAACCAAGGCTCCCCAGGAGACAAGGAGCTCTGCTTTCAAAGCTTGAAGGAGAGAATATTGCCTTTCTGCAAATAGTGCTTCTAATTTGATCCCACAGAGATTTCTGCAAAAAGGAAACCAGCAAGATGTCAGGAAGATGTGGAGTATGTGGGTATCTACACAGAATTTTTATCATGGCCACATTCTTCAGGATCTCAGTCATCAATTATTTGTGACAGGTGGTCAATTGTGTATCTTTCAAGAACTTCCCATTATGTATCTTCCCTGGTTTATAGTAGGCAAGATCGTCTATTTTCTCCTCCCCTTTAAGCTTTCCCATCACTTACTGCCCAATATCCCCATGGAATGTCCTGAAATGATAGGTTTTCTAAGGCTGTGAGAGAAATTACTTTGTGATCCCCACTTGCTATTCACAAAAAGGCACCAGAGCCAGCTCACCTAGAGGAAAGTAACCTGCATGTGTTGAAGCAGATGTTCACCTGCAATCCTCAGAGAATGAAAACATCTGGAGACAACAACAACCTGCTTTTGTTCAGAAAAGAGGCAAGTCTCTGTCGTGGAAATAATTTTTCCTTAAAGCTAGCCTGAAATAATTGCATATTTGTTGAGGATTGACAGAAGAGACTTTCATGAATTTTGTTATCTTTTGACAGTGGCAAATAAGTAGGTAGAGAAATGTACTCTCTCTGGGGCTTTTAACAGAAAAAAAAAATCACAGAAAATTGTGCCAAAGAGCATGGCAATATTTCCATACTTTTCTGCACTTACAGGGATAAAATGGGCATTAAGGGTAAAAGGGCTGTTATAAAAACAGTAGTTCTATTTCCAAGTCTCTCCCTTGCCAAAGCCTCAATACCACAGTCCCTAAAGTGGAAGAATGCCAAACCTGAATTTCTATCATATGCCTTGCAAACAATTGGATTTATTCTTAACAGGATCTGGCTGCATTTTGGCATTACACAGCATGTAATTATCCATTAAATGACTTAGCAAGGACTGACCCCAATTTGTTGGGCCAGTGCCCAATGAATGATTTCATGCTGCTCTTCTAGAGCCATACTATGGTGACTTGGTTGCATGGTGGAGTCCAGTGGGGAGAGAGGCTAGAGAGCTCCTAGCTTGGGAACCTGGGCTGACAAATGTGATATTAAGTAGAAACCTTTAACTCACCTACAGCCTCTGTGGACGTTCAAGGCCTTATAGCCAATGCAAATCCAATCCGTGTAAATCCCACTTCAGCCTCTCTCAAGTCTTCTGTGACTCCAAATAGGAGACACCAATGTCTCTCCCTTTCTGTAATATAAGGAGACAGGTCTGAGATGTCAGTCAATAAACATATTAAATTCCTACCATATGCCCAGGGAGCTGATGCTGGGTGACAAGGTTGACTACTGGGGTAATAATCTATGTTTGAAGCATTTGTTGCATATACCCGTACTTCCATCTCCCTGTGATGGTTACTCTTCATTGTCAACTTGTTGGGATTTCAAATCACCATGGCAACACAGTCTCTGGATTTGCCTATGAGTATGTTTCCTGAAAGGTCTGACAGAGTAGAGAAGCTCCACCCTGAATGTAAGTGGTACCATTCCCTGAGCTGGGGTCTCAGAGTGGAAAAAACTAGCTGAGCACCAGCATTCATCTCTCTGCTTCCTGACTGCAGATTCAGTGTGACCAGCCTCCTCACACATCTGCCACTATGCCTTCTCTGCTGTGACAGACCTCAGACCGAACTAAAATAACCCCCCCCCTTTCTTTTTGAGCTGAGGATCGAACCCAGGGTCTTGCACTTGCTAGGCAAGCACTCTACTACTGAGCTAAACCCCCAACCCTCCCTTCCTTTCTTAAGGGTTTTTGTCAGGTATTCTATCAAGTAATGAGAAAAGCAATAGCTAATATACTTCTCCTCCATGAAAGTAGCCAGGACTGAGTGCCTCACAGCTCAAAGGAAGCCAACATATCTAGGCTACTTGCAGAAAAGTCTCCCTGTCTGGCTGCTGTGGCTGCATCAGCTCTTTGAGTAAACCGGTGATTTTATGTTCAGAGGGCACTAGCATCAGACAGTTGGCCAGGGAGGTGCTGCCTCTCTAAGATTGGGAGGAAAATGAAAGTTCCCTGGGTTCTAGATGGAATACCACAGTAGCCTGACAAGTGGAGGATCCCTGAAGAAGCCACTGAGAAGACCTCCTACTATAGGCCCAGGGCTGGATGGGGCCCTGGGATGACCAGAGATAAGCACAGGCATCTACAAAAGCTACAGAGCCCTGATCAGCCCGAGGCCCCTGTGATATGCACTTGGTCCAAGCCAGAGGAAGGAATACCAATCAGGACAGTAGTTCTTAGCAGCCCACAGAATTGGGCAATAGAGTCAGGATGGCTCTAGAGAGGGACCAGGCACTTGTGCACCTCCAGGCTCATAAGCCGCAGTCATGTTCTCAGATGTTGGTCCTGACTGATGGCCTAGGGATGTTCACCTTCTGCTGACATTGCTGCTACCACCTGCACCAAGGCTCAAAGATGAAACAATTATGGTCATGCCTGGGGTCTCTCTTGGCCTCTAGTCAGCACGGCTTAGAACAGACCAGAAGCCTGGCAGAACCAAGATGGAACCAGACCATTCCTAGATCCCAGCACCCCTCACTGTCTTCCCATGTGTGTAGGTAACTTCTCAGACAGGGTTTTCACTCTCGTGTGTTGTTTATTGGTTTGGTTTTTGCCGCATGGTTTCATTATGTAGCCCCAGGTAGCCTAGGACTCACTCTGTGAACGAAGCTGGTCTTCAGCTTGCAAGATCCCCTGGCTTCCCAAGTGCCCCTGCCAATCTGGTCCCTCTCTAGGTGCTTCAACACATAGAGTTTGAGTCATGACAGACAATCCAAATGTCTCCTTCCTAGGCCCTGACCACTTGTAATAAGAAGATTGGGAGCTGGGAAAAGGGGTCAATCTCAGGAGGTCAATGGTAGAGCCTTTAGTGTGAACATATGCTGGACTCCAAGTGAGGAGGCAAAACAGGCAGCCAGGTAAAGGGTTCTAGAATGGTCATTCAGTAGTACCCTAGTTCCAGAATTCCTTGCAACATAAAACTTAGCCATACAAGGGAGCAAGGCTTGGCCTACTTGTCTTACTTAGGGTTACTATTACTGTGATGAAACAATTATCAAAAGCAGGTTGGGGAGTAAAGGGTTTATTTGGCTTACACTTCCATATCACTGTTCATCATCCAAGGAAATCAGGACAGGAACTCAGAGCCTGGGTCTGAAGGAAAGAGCTGATGAAGAAGCCATAGGGAGTGCTACTTACTGGCTTGCTCCCCATGGCTTGTTCAACCTGCTTTCTTATAGAACCCAAGACCATCAACCCAGGGATGGGACCACCCAGAATGGGCTGGGCCCTCCCCTATCAATCACTAATTAGGAAAATTCCATACATCTGGATCTTATGGAGGCATTTCCTCAACTGAGGTTCCCTAGTTTTAGATAACTCTAGCATGTGTAAAGGTGACATAAAACTATCCTGCACAGCTCTCATCCTGTAATAGAAAGCAAAAGATGCTAGTTGCCATGAAAGAATAAAAGTGAATATCTTAATAAGCCATTAAATTATAAAATGATTAAAGAAAACACAGTGCCAAACATCTGCTGGAAGAGAGAATTGGCCTAGGAGTGTAGGACTGAGCTGAGTGGCCATGAGTAGATGAAAGATCTAACAGCTTAAGAATAGACTCCATCATCATTTCCAACTTCTACAATCAGGGCTTTGAATTACAGTGTACTCTTCACAAAAAGACAGGAGGTACAAACAGCTCTTAACTTTTCAAAAGCAATTTGTCAAAACATTTCAAAGACCTTCTAACCTTTGGTCCAGTAAGCTTACTTCATGAAATATATTGATAGAGATGAGTTTAAAAACACAACAAAAAGGAAAATAATGGAATGTAGTACCTACTCTGTCAGAGGCCATTAAGAATGACTTACATGTCTGTTTTCCTGTTTAATTTTCATAAAGCTAAGAGACAAATACTACTCCATTCTTGGTGACAAGTAAAGCACCAAGACTTTAAACCTCTTTTTATACAGTACTGTAGGCAGCATATAAACTAGAAGTCCATGTCCTTGGCCACTCCCTAATGCTGCTTCCCACAGGATTCCACAAAATACTACCTACAATATGGGACACAGGAGACAGCTCTCTGCCCAGCAAGGGCAGAGATGTAAGGGTATGTAATATATATAAATGAATAAACAGTATATAAATGTGAGGATAAACTGGGAGATGCCTATAGAGAATGACACAAAAATCACAAAGGTTTTGTGATAATCCATGCTGTAGAGGGTGGAAAGGGGGAAGGATGTCTATAATGAGTCCAGATGACCTGTAAAAACCATCATGTTTAATTATAGAAATTTATTTTTATAAATTTCAAATTATAGAAATACCAGGGGCTGGAGAGAAGGGGAGATGTAAGCAGAAGGAGCCAGACAGAGGATGGAGGCAGGCCCTTCAGGAAAGTGGGGGACGTAAAGTGGCCGAAAAGAAGTCAGTACTGCAGCTGCATCATCAGAGGGCCCAGAGAACACAAGCAAGCAGCTCTGAGTGCAGACGGGATGTGGTAGGAAGGATCCCAGAGCCACTCAGGTGGGGGAAGCATCAGGGCTTTCTGGAGAGTGCCACACGGGACTGGGTGAACACGGACACAGCAGGAGGAGAGGAGCAGACTCCCTGAACAGAACCCGGCTTCTTGAAAACTGTGTGACTACACAGGTACATGTGTAGTCTGTGCACACATACATATGTAATTTGTGTGTGTGTGAGTGTGTGTGTGAGTGTGTGTGAGTGTGTGTATGTGTGTGTGCTGAAGAAGCTCTGAAGTGTGTGATATGGTAATGTGTAGTTGTGAAATATATGTATGTGTGTGTGTGAGTGTGTGTGTGAGTGTGTGTGTGTGTGTGAGTATGTGTGTGTGTGTGAGAGTGTGTGTGTGTGTGAGTGTGTGTGAGAGTGTGTGTGTGAGAGTGTGTGTGAGTTGTGTGTGTGTGTGTGTGTGTGTGTGTGTGTGTGTGTGTGTGTTCAACATGAGAGGTAAACCTCGGCACCTGTGACTATGAACTGATGCTGCTGGATCAACACAGATGGGGGTGTCATGCAGCAAGGGTTGATGAACAGCCCACTCTTAACTTAAAGGGCACAAGCAAACCCCAAAACAGCTGGAGAAGATACAAGGGTCATTACATGTGACCTTGTTCAGTCACGGGTTCAGTCAATGACAGGTGTTACTTGGTCATTTTAGGGACAAAGCTCTAGGTCACCACTAGGACTCCCTGTCCACCCTCAGCTCTTGTTGAGAAGTTTACAGTTACCCTGAAGTCATATGTACCAGGCCTTTTCTTTTAGGGCCACCAACCCCCCAAATTATGACACAGAGACTTATTAGTTATGAATGCTCGGCCTAGCTTAGGCACATTTCTGGCTAGCTCTTTTAACTTAACCTGTTTCTCTTTATCTTTTGCCTCAGGCCTCATTACCTTTCCTTACTTCTGCATATCTTATTTTCACTGCTTCTGTATGTCTGGCTGGCATCTGCCTGGCTTCTTGCCCAGGCATGTCCATCATTCTCTCCTCTTGTTCTTCCCTCTTTTCTCTCAAGCCTAGATTTATCCTCCCACTTATTCTCTTTGCCTGCCAGCCCTGACTATCCTTTCTCTGCCTAGCTATTAGCCATTCAGCTCTTTATTAGACCAATCAAGTGCCTTAGGCAGGCAAGGTGAGACAGATGCACTACATCTTTACATAGTTAAACAAATGCAGCATAAACAAATGTAACACACATTTTCACAGTTAAAGTAATATTCCAAAGCATAAATAAATGTAATACATCTTTGCCCAGTTAAAATAATATTTCACAATAGTCATACATAATCAAACTCTTTCCAGGGGCCACAAAGGACATTAAACCATGAATTATGCCCTCTAGGGTTCTGTCCTCTCCCTCAATGTGTCCTTGCCATAGCATCAACAGTATTGGCATTTGAAATGACACTTAATGACCCAAAATCAGCAACATGTCTCTGGTGGAGCTGGAGTATTACTTGCACTAGGGCCATTATGGTCCAGACTTAGCTGTGGTGGTATTGTGTTCCCCAAAATATTGTGTACCCTAATAAATTTATCTGGGGTCAGAGAACAGACAGCCACTAGATACAAAGGCTAGAAAATGGTGTACTCACACCTTTAATCCTAGCATTCCAGAGACAGAAATCCCTCTGGATCTCTGTAAATTCAAGGCCACATTGGAAACAGCCAAGCATGGTGACACACGCCTTTAATCCCAGAAAGCCAGCCTTTAATCCCAGAGAGTAGTGGTAGAAAGCAGAAAGATATATGAGGCGTGAGGACCAGAAACTAGAAGCATTTGGCTGGTTAAGTATTTGGCTGGTTAAGCATTCAGGCTTTTAAGCAGCAGTTCAGCTGAGAGCCATTGGGATGAGGACACAGAAGCTTCCAGTCTGAGGAAACAAGACCAGCTGAGAAGTTGACCAGATGAGGTTAGCTGTGGCTTGTTCTCTAATCTTCCAGTTCACCCCAATACCTGGCTACGGGTTTGATTTTATCCATAAGAACTTTTAAGATTCCTGCTACACTTAGCCCTGTCCCTGTGCCGTGGCCTTCCTTCCTTGGGCAACTACTCCAGAACATAAGGCTCCACTTCCTTTCCTTCTCATTCCTATCCTTGAGATGCAGGCTGCTTTCCACTGTGCCCTCTGGCCTGAAAAGGGTTTGGAAAGAATACAGAGCTCTCTCTATACCTCCCCCAGATCCACCTATAAAGACTAGCACCACAGACCTGTGTGCTCTGTGTCCCCAGCCTTTATTCTCAAGATGTTGGGGCTGGTAGGAACTTGGAGAACCACACAGCCAGAGGAAAAAGTAAAGCCCAGAGAAGATAATGGACTTGACCCACCATAGACAGAAAGGCAGGGGACAGGAGTCTAGATTTCCTGACACCCAAGTCAGTGACTGAAGTACATTCCTCACCCCAGAGCCTCCTTTAACTACACCTAAAGTCCTGGAAGGATGGCTTTCTCAAATTCCCAAAATTACAGGTGTGTGGACTCCTGGTTTGAAGACCCAGTCATATTGTTTCCAACTATGTTGAATTAATTAAACCTGTACTGAGCAGCTGTGTCTCGGGCTCTGCTTTGAGTCCTGAGGATGTAAAGATGAAGTTTATATGACCCTGATACTGAGACACTCAGGGTCTAATACTTCTTCCTACATGTATCTCCATTGTTCCCATTAGTTCAGTCCACCAACCAACGTTACCCAGAACCCACTGAGTGCTAGGAACTGTGGTTGGGCCCAAGAGCTCTGTGCCCAGGGGCTCATGAGACAACAATGTCTGGTCTGCCTCCAATTTGCTTTTAGGCCCTCCCTCGCCATTTTCCAGCCTCAGTTTTCCCATCTTGAACACTATCACTTGATGGTTCTAAAAAGCTACACTAGACGTTGCCCAAAGTCTCTTCAAACCCTGTTCCTATCCTTTTCTTCCTGATCCTGGGCAAACACTTGAGGTTGGATGAGGGGTCACCAGCAACGAATATAGTTATGGGGTGAGAAGGAAGCAGCTGACAAAATGGAGCTCTTCTTGCTTACAGAGGAAGCCCCTTCTCCCTCCCTTCCTGGTTACCTCTGTAGGCAAAACCTGGAAGAATCTCACAGACAGTCCCTTCTTTCCGGCCAAAGAGTCCCTGAACACTTGCCACCAACACAGCTCCAGGGGGTGCCATTCACACCAGACTCAAGTAAAGGCTACCCAGGTTGCTAGGTGGCCAGATGTGACTTCCAGGTCCTTGACATCAGACCCAGAGCTTTTGACTTCAGAGCAGGAAGTCAGAAGAGGGATGTGGAGGTAGCCTGGGCAGGTGGTAAGAACAGGCGTCTGCAACTCAGAGCACAGAGAGCACAATTTGGCGCCAGCTGTTTGAGTCCTGTAGAGACTGTCTTGGCTGCTAATGAAGACAATGCTAGGAAGAGGGTCACAGTGCTGGCTGAGCATGAGGGAAAAATCAGTTCAGACAGCCTGCTTTAGATTTAATTGTTTCATTTCAAAGGTCCGTCTGGTTGCTGGGCTAGAGACCATGTGGGTGACCTAGCTGGGGTGGGGGTGGGGGAGCTGTGACAGAACAGGCTTTGATTGGATTATCACATCTCCAAGTACTCAGGGCAGCAAACAACAGATCCTATGTCCCCTGCATCACTGCTCCTGGCCCATACAGAAAACATTCAGTCAATTTAATGAAAGTCTGCAGCCCAAAAATCCCGGAGTGAGACTGTGGCTGAATGTCTGGCTCAATACTAATTTCCATTAGCCAGGTGCCCTAAGTAGGGGCAAAAGACGGAGGGATTCAATGTAGCATTAAGGGGTTCAGCTGAGGCTTCACCGTGGTTCTGGATTTTTCCAGTAACACATCAGGAATATCACCTTTCTTTCTTCACCAGATGGTCTTTCCCCATAAATGGAGCATTGGGGGAGTAGTCAGCCCTCTCATTTTTCTCACGATTACTACAGTGAGGACACACATACTTCCTAAGTTGGTAATTTCTGGGGTTTGCTTTTCTGAGGTAGAGTCTCATGTGCCTAGACTGGCCTTGAACTCCCTATGTAGCTGAGGGTGGCCTAGAACTGATCCTCCTATCTCCACCTTGAGAGTGCTAGGATTATAGGTCTATGTCTTACACTCTGTTTTTCTCTTCCCTTCCCCCATCCCTTCAACTCTATTTTAAGAGACTAGAAAGAAAAACTTTACATGGATAGATATGCGTCCCCTCCCTTGCTTCTACAGCCTCACTCCCCATCAGATATTGCCCTGCATAATCTGGCTGCCCATTGCCCCCTCCCAGCAGGCCCATGGATAGTCAGTCTTAGAACCCTGAAGCCAGGCGCAGAGGGTACCTGGTCATCCCTGTTAGAATTCTGCCCTCACTCCAGCTACAGGACCACACAGGCACAGGTCAGGAGTTAAGCAAAGGGTCTTGCGTCTTACACGTGGCATGGTCACACAATCAGCACATGAGTGGTGTAGCTCCATAAGCTCGCTTCACTGGGAGCCCTTAAAAAGCCAGACGCAGACCCTACCCTCTCTCTCTCTTTCCCTCTCTCTCCCCCCCCCTTCTCTCTCCCCCCACCTCACTATCCGCAGTGCTCTCCCACTCCCTTCCTCCTAATAAAACTCTGAACTAATACTGGGTTCTGTCATGACCGTGACTTTCCACGGGGTAACCAGCGCCGTTTGTCATTCATTTCAATCCCACCTTGCTCTTTTCCCTGAACCTAACAATGCTGTGCTTCGCTGGTGCCATTTCCCTCTCTGGGTCTCCAGAACTCCCTCCCCTGAGGAATGAAAGTCTCGCAAAATTCTTGGACCACATTAGTCCCTCCTAAAATATCTCTTTGAAATTTTTTGAAGAACTCACAGATGAGACTACTCCACAACGGTCATTTCTGTATCTCAAGCAGATACTGCAGCTGAAAATATTGTACATAAATTTTGTGATGTCCTATCTCAAAAGACAAATGAATTTAAAACTCCCACATTGCCCACCTTGCTCTCCAACTACCTCGCTTGCTTCCTTCCTCTAATACACACATATTGGGGAAAATTATAAAGGCCACTCCACGTAGTTAAAAGGAAGATTTATTTAGTGGATGACTTACAAATGAAGGAATGGATAGGTTGCGGGGGTCTGGGGAAGGTGTATCGCGCAATCCAGCGGTGTTCTCTGGAGCTCTGCACAGTCAATCTCCACCGTCCAGGGTCCAGGCACAGAGAGAGCTCGCCCATCCAGCTCTCGGGTTTCCAGCACCTCCCCTCGCCCCGCCTCGTAGGCGTGACAGTTGCCAGAGTCTCAATGGGGGTTGGAACTTCCAGATCCAAGCTGGAATGGCTACCCACTACACACACATTTCTTTGTATCAATTGTCCCCACTCCTCTGTCTCACAGGTCCACTAGATTTGCATCAGTATTACTATTACTCACCACCACCCAACCACCCCACCGTCACTCCCACATCACCAGCCCCTATCACCTAGTCACTCTGCCACCCCATGTGAGGATCATCAGTGACCTCCAGATCACTAAATGCCAAAGGCGTTTGTCAGTCTTTATCTTTGCTGATCTTTTAGTGGCATTTGGCATAGTTGGCTCTTTTCTACTTCCTGGAAGTCTTACCAGCCAGATTTGAAGGCTGACTTCCTTGTGCCTTCCTCACATCACACTCACACTCACTCATTTTATACTCTCCCCAACCACCCCAGTGATCCATTGATTCTTCTGCCTCTCCCGAGATCTTTAATCACATCACCTGAATTCTATATGCTGGTGACTCACAAGCACTGAGTAACTGGCATGGCTCTCTCCAATGGCAGATCCTTGTGTGAAAGGCATGTGTTCTAGAGTGTTATATGGCACCTCAGATTCAACCTTTCCCCCAGGAAAGTCTGCCTCTCCTCAGTGTTCTCATCTAATGAGTACTCACCAGTCGTCAGTCATCCAAAAAGGTACGCCTCTAGATTCCTGCCTTCTTCAACATCAACCCCATCTTGTTAGATGCTGAACTTGGCTTCCAATTTATGCTTTTTCTCCAAGCCCTCCATTCACTCTATCCCTGAACCTGTGGTCCTCACCCAAGTCCCTGGCTCATCCAAATTGTTTTGTTTTTTCTGGGTTTTAGGGGGAGAGTTGTTTGTTTCTCAAGACAAGGTTTCTCTGTGTAACTTTGGCTGTCCCAGAACTCACACTGTAGACCAGGCTGGCCTTGAACTCAGAGAGATTCATCTGCCTCTGCCTCCCAAATTCTGGGATTAAAGGCGTGTGGCACCACCTTGTAGTCATCCAAGTTTTATTAGTTCCTCTTCTTGTTGCTGTAACCAAATACCTGACAAAGGAAACTTAGGAAGGATTTGTTTTGGCTCACAATTGAAGGAACAGTCCGTCACATTGGGTAAGGTCTAGACACAAGCGTAGCTCTAGCCATGGTGGGAGTAGCATAAGACAGTGATCACACTACCTCCTCATGAAGCAGAGAGAGATAAGCACCTACTTTTCCCCCCTGCAATCAGTCCTGGACCCTAGTCCAAGGGATGGAGTTCCTTATATTCAGGCTGTGTTTTCTCTAGTTAAACATTCCACAATATGCCCAAAAGTGTATCTGCTGGGTGATTCCAAATCCAGTTAAGTTGACAATGAAGAGTAAGCCACCATAGTCTTCCTCAAATTCAAAATGATCATCTCTTAAAAAGCCCAGTGATCATGTCTGAACTTGGGAGCTGCCCAAAGCCTCCCAAGTAGAGACTAGTTTTGTCTGCAGTCTCAAGGCTTTTACCTGTCCCTCTACCCTCTCCATCCTGCTCTCCATCTTAACCTCGAACTGAGTCTGGGTTTTATTTCTCTTTCTGAATCTTCTCCTTGTGTTCTCTTTCTAAATCCTATTAATCTTTTAAGTTGACTGACATGTGTCTTTCCCTAGGGAACCATCTTCCCCTTAACTGATCCTAGGATCTGAGTCAGATCTCCCTCCTATAGTCTATAAAATACTGATGTCTCATTAAATTCTCTTAGTATTCCCCTTTGAGGACCTCGAAAATGTGCAGAAGCTTACCATCAGCAAAATGAACCATATCGCTGTTTACACAGAGCAGGAAACAGACACTGAAACAGCAAAGACCAGGAACACGGCAGACCAGTTCAGCAGGAGGACCAAAAGTTTGAATTCAGCCTGGGCTAAACAGAGAGTTTAAGGTCAATGTATGCTGTACAGTGAGGTCCTATTTGAAAGAAAGGAGAAAGAAGAAGGAAGGAGAGGAGGAAGGGACAAAGAAAGGCAGACAGGCAGAAAGGGAGAGAGGGAAGGAGTGAGGGAGGGAGGAAAGAAGAGACGTGATAAGAGAGAAGGAAGAGAAAAAGAAAGGGAGGAGGGTAAGAAAGGGAGGGACAGAGAGAGGAACAATGTAAGAGGGCAAGAAGAAAAAAAGAAAAAGAGTGAGGACAGGAAGACAGAGAAGGAGGAAAAGGAGGAAGAGATGAAGAGAAAGGAGGCAACAGACAATGAAAGAAAATAAAGCCACAAAGACCATAAATGTATCAGCCTATAATGTGCCAGCCAGTAAGGCAAGGCCTTCTGTGGTGGCTTGAAAGAACATGGCCCTCAAAGGGAGTGACACTATTAGCAGGTGTGACCTTGTTGGAGGAAATGTGTCATTGTGGAGGCAGGCTTTGAGGTCTCATACATGCTTAAGCCACTCCCAGTGGGACAGTCCACTTCCTGTTGCTTTCTGATCAAGATGTCTGCCTGCACACTGCCATGTCCCGCCATGATAATAGACTAAACCTCTGAAAATGTAAGCCACCCCAATTAAATGTTTTTCCCTTAAAAGATCTGCCGTTAGCCAGGTAGTGGTGGCACATGCCTTTAATCCCAGCACTAGGGAAGCAGAGACAGTCAGATCTCTGAGAGTTCAAGGCTAGCCCCAATTACAGAGTGAGTTCCAGGACAACTAAGGCTAAACAGAGAAAGCCTGTCTTAAAAAAAAAAAAAAAAAAAAGAGTTGCCATCGTCATGGTGTCTCTTCACAGCAATAGAACCCTTACTAAGAACACCTTTCCCCAGCTTGTTGGGGCTTACTTCTATTACCGGGTGTTCTCGAACATAGAATTCCTAGTGATAACATCCTTCTAGAATACTGTGCCAGAGGGAAACAATTTGCTTTATCTGAACACTTGTTTCTTTTTAGACAAAGACACTAAAACCCTGTCACACTGACTTTTTCTTTTGCTTACCAGCCAGGCCAGAGCCAGGTCTAGACCTCCATCATAGGCAATAGATTTCTAGCTTCTGCATACATCTCCTTTTTTCCACAGGGTCGTGGGTTCGTGCCCCACGTTGGGTGCCAGATATTGGTGAAATTATTATGGCCACTCCATGTAGTTAAAAGAAAGATTTATTTAGTGGATAACTAACAAAAAAGAGAAAGGTAGGTTGTGGGGTCTGGGGAAGGTGTATCGAAGTCCAGCAGTGTTCTCTGGAGCTCTGCTCGGTCCACCTCCACCACTAGGGTCCCGAAACAGAGAGAGCGCGCGCTCGCCCATCCAGCTCTCGGGTCTCCAGGCGCCTCTCCTGGCCCCGCCTCATAGGCATGACAGTTGCCAGAGTCTCAATGGGGGTTGGAACTTCCAGATTCAAGCTGGAATGGCTACCCACTACACCATTGTCTTTATTTTCTGTGTCCCTATATCCCTAACACATAAACTTCATTGTAACTTTATGCCTGTGCCTCATGGAAGCAGATAGCATGCATGGTCCACCCAGAACCCAGCAAGAGCCAGCACACTTATCCTATCTGCTGTCTTCTCACCATACTGAAACTGAAGCTTCCTTCTGCACCACCCATGACCCTGACAGAGTTCAAAGACATAAGCACTATGTCTGGCCAAGATGATCCTGGGCAGGTCCTCATAGCTGCATCCCACCCTTCCTGCATAGCAATTGTGCTAATTAAAAGACAAGCTTTCCCATGCCGTAAAGAGCAGAATAAGAGAAGGAAACTCTTGTAAAGGACAGGCCAGTTGGGCAGAGGATCAGGGCAGGGAGTCCTAGCAGCCACTTACAATATTTGATCTCTCTTTCCTTTATCACATTCCCAGCAAAAGGATGAGGCAACTGGCATCTAGAACATACCAGAGAAGCTTCTTAATGCCTTCCAGGATTGGTCTTACCACAGGGGATCACACTAAAGAGGCTATAGGTAAAGTTCAGAGAATTGCACTAACTAGCACTCTATCTGACATGCTACATGACCTGCTGACACCATGTGCTTTTCTGCAGCCAAATATCTCAATGGCATTTGGTGGGTACATTCTTAGAACTTCTAGAGTATACAGCTGTCAGTAAGCAGTTGTTGATCTCAATTAGATAGTGGTAGTATCTGAATAGAGTCTCTTACAAGCAAATGATACCTTAAAAAATAATGCAATATATTTATGGTTCTATAAACCAGCACTCATAGTGGCCCTGGAATACTGGCAGAGTATACACCATCCCAATCTTACAGACAAGGAAATTGAGGCTCTAGGAGGCCAAGTGACTTGATCAAGATGGAAACTTGGGACTTCTTTCTAAGAGCAGAGAAAATATCTAGTTTGTACCCTTGCAATGCCTGTTGTTGTACCCATTTCAAGAAACCCCCAGAGACCACCAAGGAGCCAGTTTCCAATACAAGCACATAAGGGTTCTTTTATTGTCATGTTTGGACCTGGGCCATCACGCAGCAGATGGAGAGAAATGTGGCAGCAGAGGCAGGCCCAGGGATAGAGAGTTTTTATAGGAAATAACCAGAAGCTGGGAATTACATGCTTTGGCATCTTGGGATTGGGTAGAAGGAATATGGGGCAAGATGACTTTTTGAAACTATTGTGTTGGACTTTTTGGCAGAGAACCACAACTTACTGGGCAGGATCATCTGGATTGCTCAACAGGATTATCAAAATATCTTCAAGGGCCATAAACTGCAGACAGAATGTTTGCAGGAGCATACTGCTCTATATCTGTTTGAATTGTCCTGGCACATTCCTGGGGTCTTTTCTAGAACTGAGTACAGCAGGTGGTCTAAGATGGTGGCCCTACCCTAAGATGGAGTCTGTATTGCCTTCACAACTTATGCTCATGAGTGTTTAGAGACAAAGGACTCACACTCCACACTCCTCACCCTAGCCTTATTGTGGTTGCTGATGGCCAAAGCTGCCACACCCCCAAAACACACCAGTGGTGGAATGCACTCTCCAACTTTGGCATCACTTGCCTGGCCATTACCATACATGCATGTGTCATCCACAGAATTGAGCTGAAAAGTCACCCTCCAGATGTCCCATCACATTTGCAACTGGAGGCAGATGCAGGGTCACACATCACAAGAATTGGCAGGTACTTTACAGATCTTCAAGGGCTCCACTTGGTGCCTGTTCCTGGATGGCAAAGTGCTTTGTCAATACCCATTTGAGCAGCAGCACTAGGGATTATCCTATCCTTTGTACTTTTTCATGGTAATGACCCTCTGCCCCTAATACATCCCTGGTGTCTTAGTCAGTGTTCTATTGCTATGAAAAAAAAAATCATAACTACAGCAACACATAAAAGGAAGTGTTGTTTGTTTTTGCTCTTTTGGGGTACCTACCACCCAGTTCCCAAATAAATCACACACAGAGGCTTATTCTTAATTATGAATGCCCAGACTTAGCTTGACTTATTTCTGGTCAGCTTTCCTTAACTTAAATTATCTCATCTACCTTTTGTCTCTGAGCTTTTCCCTTTCTATCCCTGTTTACTTTTCTTTGTTTTTTACTCTGTTGCTGATTATGTAGCTGGGTGGCTGGCCCCTGATGTCCTCCTCCTCCTCTGACTATTTTTTCCTCCTTTTCTTGCTTCTTCTGCTATATATTCTCTCTGCCTGCCAGCCCTGCCTATCCTTTCTCCTGCCTTGCTATTGGCCATTCAATTATATATTAGACCATCAGGTGTTTTAGACAGGCAAAGTAACACAGCTTTTAAAAGTTAAATAAGACAGCATAAACAAAAGTAGCACACCTTAAAATAATATTCTACAACAAGGAAGCACTTACTTGGGGGCTTGCTTACAGTTTCAGGGGATCAGTCCATTATCTCATGGCAGGGAGCATGGTGGCACACATGCATTGGAGCAGGAACTGAGAGCTGTACCTTGATCTGAAGGCAGAGAAAAAAAGAGAGAGAGACTGGGTCTGGTATAAGCTTTTGAAACCTCAAAGTCTACCCCCAGTTGTAGTTGGACTTTCTTTTGGGACCACCAGCTCCCAAATAATGGCACAGAGACTGAAAAGTTTGGCCTTTAGCTTAGGCTTGTTCCCAACTAGCTCTTATAACTTAAATTAACCTGCTTCTATTAATCTACATTCTGCCATGTGGCTTTTTACCTCTCCTTCATTCTGTATGTCCAACTCCCTCTGTGTCTTCTTGCTGGCATCTCCTGCCACACCAGGTTCTAACCCTGTGTTTCTCCCTCTCCCCCAAAGTCCTGCCTATTTTCTCCTGCCTAGCTATTGGCCATTCAGCTGTTTATTAAACCAAACAGAAGGCACTTTAGGCAGAGACACATCTTTACAGTATACAAAAAGATTATCCACAACACCTAGTGATTGACATCCATCTTTTCAAACAGTTCCATTCTCTGGTGACTAAGCATTCAAATACAAGAGCCTATGGGGGCCATTCTTATTCAAACAATCACATTCCATTCCTGGCCCCCATAGATTTGTAGCCACGTCATAACACAAAATGTGTTTAGTTCAACTTCAAAAGTCCAACCCAAAGTCTTTCATAGTCTCCGTCTCAATACTATTTAAAAGTCCAAAGTCTCTTCTGGGACTCATGGCAATCTCTTAATTGCAACTCCCTATAAAATCAAAATCAAAAAGCAGATCATATACTTCCAACATACATTGGCACATAATATACATTACCATTCCAAAATGGAGGAAAGGAAGCATAATGAGAAAACATTGGAACAAAGTAGGGATGAAATCCAGCATGGCAAACTTTAAATTCTGTATCTCCATGTCTGATGTCAAAGAGCTATTCAGAGCTCTGACTCTGTGGTAGTTTGAATAAGAATGGTGACTAATACTTAGTCACCAGAGAGTGGAACTGTTTGAAAGGTTAAAAGGATTAGGTGGTATGGCCTTGTTGGAAGAAGTGTGTAACTTGGGGCAAGCTTTGAGGTTTCAAAAGCTCATGCCATGCCCAGTGTGTCTGTCTGTCTGTCTGTCTGTCCTCTCTCTCTCTCTCTCTCTCTCTCTCTCTCTCTCTCTCTCTCTCTCTCTCCCTCCAGATGAGGATGTATCTCTCAGCTACTGCTCCAATGCATGTGTGCCACCATGCCTCCTGCTATGATGATAATGGACTGATCCTCTAAAACTGCAAGCAAGCCCCAATTAAACACTTTCTTTTGTAAGAGTTGCCTTGTTCACAGTGTCTTTTACAGCAAGAGAACACTAAGACAGAAATTTGTCCCAAGAACTGGTATACTTCTGTAACAGGCCTGACCATGCTGCTTGTTGGAGGAATGTGGGCTTGGGGGCTTTGGACTAGGAGAGCAGTTGAATGCTTTAAGTAGGGTTTAATGGGCTATAGTATAGGAAATAGATAGAAGATAACAGTTTTGAGAACAATGTAAATTATGACAGCATGGCTCAAGAGGATCCAGAGAGGAAGAATATTAGCAGCCAGTGTAGAAATTGGTTTTGTGATATTTTAACAATGAACATGACTGCTTTTTACCCTTGTTCTAAAAATCTGCCTGAGGCTAAATTGAAGTTTTGGATTAATGACATTGGCAGAGGAGATTTCAAGACAGCCTAGTATTGACTATATCTGGTAGTTATTAGTTACACAGATCTATAATGACGAAAAGAAATACAAAATGTACAGTATGAGGAGAAAAAGAACATGAGGAAGGGTTACTTTGGAGCCAAGTCCTGTGCTCAAGGAGATAAAAAGTTTAAAGAAAAGCCTGATGCTAAATGGAATAAAGGGTGTGGTAACCTCAGGGCAAGTCCCTATGCAATTACACTTCCAACTTATGTAAAAGAATTAAAGAAAAGTTTAAGCAGTGAAGGAAACCATCAACAACAGAAAGCTAATGCCAATGTAAATGAATGAGGGGCCAAGTTGCAGGCTCACCAAGCAGCAAAAGGAGGCTGCTATGGAATAATCCTTTTGTATACTATAAAGATTTGTCACTCCAATTGGTTTAATAAAAAGTTGACTGGCCAGGAGCAAAGCAGGAAGGACAGGTCAACTAGGCAGGACAACTGAACTAAGGATGCTGGGATGGAAAAAGGGCAGAGTCAGAGGAGGCAGAATCAGAGGAGAGACCAGCAGACACAGAGGAAGCAAGATGTGTAGGTAACAAGTCATGAGCCATGTGGCAGAGGATAGATAAGAAATATGGGTTAATTTAAATGTAAGAGTTAGCTAGTAACAAGCTTGAGCTATTGGCTGAGCATTTACAACTAATATTAAACCACTGCGTGGTTATTTGGGAGCTACTGCTAGCACAGGAAAACTGCCTACAGGTGACAGCTTAAGGCATGTAGTTCTGGCTTTAGAGTCAAGAAAAAAAGAGATTGAGGAATCTCCCTCCTTGCCTAAGGAAAGCCACACTGTGTGTGTCAGGGGTGTCCTTCACAGGTGTGTGAAGCTGTGATAGTGAAGCCCCCAAGATATTGGAGATGCCAGAGTTGTGAGGTACCTTCCAAGAAGAGCAGCAGACCTGGAGCACAGGATCTATGTAACAGTGATTCTGATAATTCCCACTCCCTAGTGACTAAACATTCAAAGAAACAGCCTATGAAAGCCATTCTTATTTAAACCACTACACCTAACCACTGTACTGTCCCTAAAAACTGCAGATTGGATGGGACCATAATGAGGTGAGGCTGCTATAAGAGGCAAACAGGAGACACATTCCACAGCATCATTTTCACTCCACTCTACCCTGGAAGGTTGAAAACATCTGTGTCGTATATATTTAACACCCCACTCTCTACCAGCTAGTAATACCATTCTGCTGTTCCCTTGGGAAAACCATCTTTCCCCATTTTAGTTATGATTTTTTTGGCTTTTGTGAATACTTCTACCTCTTTAACATAAGGCTGGACATGTGACACAGACTAACCAATCAGAACACTCCATATCTTCCATTATCACCATTGTTTTTGAGAAAGTCATATGGATTAATCTGGGCTAATCAAAGACTTACCCAAGACTTTGGGTATATACTTACTAATTGTGTTCCCTTGGCAAGAATAAACACCAGAAAACCTTGGAACTGAGCTATCTTATCTACCTGCCATCTGCAGGATAATGGCAACATACCAGGATGCACAGCCATGAGGACAGAAGAGAAACATAGCCCTACCAATCTCATCTGAGCCCCTGGATCTAGCTACACATAAACAGTGGCACTTGCCAGCTAAGCCCTCTACCCCCTAGCTTGAGCTTTGTCTCTGAGGTGTTTCTGTCACTTTCAAGTGAAAATATTGGGATTCTAATGCTTTGTGCTTTATTTTTTATAATTTTTTATTTAAATTTTTTTCTTTCCTTTTACATACCACCTTCCCCTTCCCTCCTTTTCTCCTGCTCATGGTTAATGTGTGAGACCAGTTGTATGAGTGTCCTGATTCTCTGCCTGTACCAGCACAGGCATATGACTACTTTAGAACTCCTCTCCTGTCATGTTTACTACGCTTTGATTTTTGAACTGAGTCATGTGATGTACTTTGGCCAAATCAATGGAGCAAAAGCAACAACAGTATGTCTGATCAATCCCTCCAGTAAGGAGTAGGTAGGTTCATGAGATACTGGAAATAAACAACTCAAAGGTCTTAGGAAGTTTCTAAAACTAACAATATTCACAAGGCTCCTCCCCAAGGTTATGGAGACAGTAAACAGCTGGGGAAAGGAGACCTGACCAGCCCAGCTGCCTGTAAAAGACTCTCTAAACTATCAAGCTGCCTGAAAGTCAGGCAGAGAGCTCCAGGGTTGTATAAGTTGTTACTCAGGCTGGGGAAGGTTTTTCAGTGATATAGCTAACCTTTGAGTCATCTATACCCCTGTAAGTAACTCCTTACCCATACTCCTATAAGTAGCCCCAATAAATTAATTGGTTCACTAAGTTATACTTTGGTGGAATCTTTACTTAGGTCTGTTGTTGGTTATCTATCTGGGGTGATCAAGGTGTTTGTTCATGTCTCTCCAGAAAAAGTCACACAAAATGTCTTCAGAAGCATGCCTGTTTCTGGGAGTAGAAGGATATGCCACCCTCACCCAGCCTAAGTGAACATTTTTAAATGAATATTTACTGAACACTTCTGCAGGTGAGACATCAAGAAGAATTCATACAAGAAAAAATGTTTCTTCCACATTTATTCCAGATGCCTTCTGCACAGAGGCAGGAAACCTCACACAATGGTTTATCAAACTGTCTTGCAGCTAGACTTCAAAATGTCATTCAGGTTCTATGGTCCCTTGTACCATGGTTCAAAATTAAGGTACATGGAGAGAGAAGTACATTCACTAGACTCTGACGTAGAAGATGTTAGATAGAAAGCAAGGCTGTGCGTTCATTTTGCTGGTATGGCTCCTGGCAGAGATGGACATAACAGCTCTAGAGATCAGGGCTGGGACAAAGGCCTATTCAGTCAACAACTCTCTGGCCATGGAGGGGCTAAAGTTGGATGGCCCCATTCTAGATGCTGTGGGAGTCAGTGCTGAAGGTAGTCTCAAGTCTGTGTCTTCAGCCATCCCAACCATGGATACCTATGTTTCCTAGTAAATCACACATACTTAAGCCAGAGATTTTCTTTCTATGTAGTCACAAGCCATAATTGGTCTTAAAAAAACATGAATTACTGAAATTATGGGGCTGGAGAGATGGCAAAGCAGTTAAGAGCATTTGCTGCTCTTCCTGGATACTGAGTTCAATTCCCAGAACCCACATGGAAGCTCACAACCATCTATAACTATAGTCCCATGAAATCCAATGAATTATTGAAAGTATCCATTAGGATTCAAATGTTTCCTTAATCTAGACTGTCTAGTTAAATGTGTCTGACTATGTAGATAGGCATTGTATGACATGTAAACCCAGGGGATTCCCGCCTTCCCCCAGAAAGTATAAATAGACTGAGTTGATGTTTGATAGATCATATGATCACATTCATTTCAAAGTTATGTTCAGAAGATGTTCAAGATGATGGGACTCAAAACTGAGCTTTAGTCAAGGAAGCAACTTGGAGACATTAATTCAAAAGCCATTCATCAAAGTGAATGACCATTTCCAGTAGATAGAAAAGTGTGATCCCCAGTGTTTCAGGACTCAGTTGTTCCTGTGTTATGAACATCCTTTATGCTTTGCTCCTGTTTTACTTACCTCTGTATCTCTTGTAGTTCATCAAAGTATCTGATTCTCCTGGGTGGGGCTGGCTTTTAGGAAGCCTTGATGCCCAGGTTTGCTTGGTAAGTCCTCTACCTATCCCAAGGCTGATTGACTTGAAATTGAAGGTTCTAGTCTAGCTAGAAAAACACAGGTAAGGCTGCAGTGAACCAAGGAGAAAGGGCTGGAGAGAGCACACCAAGATAGCACACAGAACATTTTTCATACGGCTCTTAGGTGTTCTTATCCAGGTGCCTTTTCAAAAGTGTCACAGGCTAATAAGATAGGACCAGTTCAGAGTTAATTGCCAAGAAGAAAATGGCAGGTACAATGGTGAGGGGAGAAGACACATGCTCATGAAGACACAGGAGGAAACAGCCAATCAGTGTGTGGAAAAGAAAAGTTTACAGAGGAGGGAACTCAAAACCCCTTGAGCACACTTTCAGAAGACAATAGGAGTAACTGACTGAAGACGTACAATGTGTGCCCTGGTAAGAAATGTGCATCCTTATAGAAATACCATGCACTGTGTATATAATGGATGGCTGAGATACCTGTGACAAACCCAGGATAAAGAAGCTTTGGGTTAGGAGAGTTCGGGGACTGAAGAGAAGTAGGGAGTACACTGGAATGAAGGCTATGGAAGAACCGTAAGGGGAGAAACACTCCATGGCAGCCAGAGTAGGAAGATAGAGGAAATACACTTACTGCAACCAATGGCAAACTAGGCATCAGAGAAGACATAAGAAATGAAAATCTTGTAAAAATGAAAAATAGGAAAAGAGAACTTTAAAAAAAAGCAATCAGTGTTATCAGTAAATTGTGAGACATTAAGCAACTTAGTCCATGTGTAATGGAGCCTCTGAAGAGAGGAGAAAGGAGGGTGTGGTGGCTTGAATAGGTATGGCTCCATAGACTCATGTGTTTGAATGCTTGGCTATAGGGATTGGCACTCTTAGGAGGTGTGGCCTTGCTGAATAGTTGTGGCCTTATTGGAGGAAGTATGTTACTATGGAGGCAGATTTGAGGTCTCACATATGCTCAAGCTATGTCCAGTACACAGATTCCTTCTGCTGTCTGTGGATCCAGAGTAGAACTCTCAGCTCCTTTTCCTGCACTATGTCTGCCCACATGCTGCTATGCCCCATCATAAAGATAATGGACTAAGCCTTTGAAACTGTGAGCTACTCCCAATTAAATGTTTTCCTATATAAGAGTTGCTGTGGTCATCAAGTCTCTTCACAGAAATAGAAACCCAAACTAAGATAGAAAGCAAAGGAAAGACACAGTTGAAGAAATCCTGGATAAAACTTTTCCAAATTTAATGAAAACTTTAACTCATAGATCCAAAAGGCTTTAGTACAGTAAAACCTAAGAAATATAAAGAAAATGGCTCCCAGGTGCATTATAGTCAAATTGTTCAGAATCAATTATAAAGAAAAAATCTTACAGGCAGCCAGAGTTTAAAATGACATACTACATACAAAAGAACAAAGAAAAGAATTAAAGCATATTGTTCCTCAGAAACAATATAAAAGAAAGTGAGGTGACCTTTTTATTGTTTGTTTAAGACCTGTAACCAGCTTAGTCTTAAACTCACTATATAGGGGAGGATGACCTTGAACTTCTGATCCTCCTTTCACTTTCTCACAAGTGCTGAGACTATAGGCATGCATAATACATCTCCAAGCAAAGAACATTTCTAGGAATAAATAAAATAATTTCATAATGAAGAACAAGCCTATTCTGAGGATAGAACAATTCCAAATGTTTCTGCCCCAAGTAGCAGAATGTCAAATACAGGAAGGAAAAAAATCTATAAATCAAGTGAGATATTATAATAATCCCTTTTTAACTACATGTCCAGAAGAGGTAATGTCAAGCCACCTGGCCACATTGACATTCAGGAGACTTTACAAGGCAGGATGCAAGCACTACAGGTCCAGAAGAGGTAATGTTGTCAATTTACCTGGCCACACCAATACTCAGGAGACTTCACATGGCAGGAGGCACACACTTTTTGTGTGCACACTCAACATTTACCAAAAATTTGACCAATAAAGCAAGTAACAAACCATCTGAAAATTAACTTTTTAAAGTTGATCAAACAATACATATGATTATTTTATATCATAAGTGAGATTTGATAGTGGTTTGATACCCAAGAATGGTTTAACATTTTTAAAAATCAATCAATTTAGTCCACAATATTAATAAACTATAAATAGAAACCAATCATCTCAACAGATTCAGGAAAGGTATTTTACAAAAATTTAACATCTATTTCTTTTTCTTTTTTTTTTAAAGAATTCCCAGGACTGGAGAGATGGCTCAGTGGTTAAGAGCATACTACTCTTACAGAGGACTGGAGTTCTGTTCCCAGCACTCACAACATCAGGTGGCTCACAAACACACCTAACTCCAGAGGATCTGATGTGGCCTTTTTCTGGCCTCTGTAGGCATCACATGCATGTGCACAAACTATGCACAAATACACACATAGTTTTTAAATAATAATAAATTTTGAAAATAAAATAATTGCATAGGAAGAAAGAGAACAACTACAAAATTATAAGGGATCTACAAAAAAACCACCATAGAGCTAACATATTTAATGACTAAAACTAAAAGCCTGAGGATGGTGATGTACACCTGTTATCCCAGCACTTGGAGCCTAAGGCAGAAAAATTGTGAGTGCAGGGACAGGCAAAAATATATAGCTCAGTTGATGATAATGATAAAGATAAAAGAAAGTTGACCATGGTGGCACATGCCTTTAATCTCAGCATTCAGGAGTCAGAGGTAGGCAGATATCTATGCATTCAAGACCAGCCTGGTCTACCTAGGAGTTCCAGGCCAGTCAGGGCTACTTAGTGAGACCCTGTCTCAAACAAAACAAAATAAAATAATCATCATTGTCATCTAAAATTCTTTCCCTATAAAATCAGAAATAAGCTGGGCAGTGGTGGCGCACACCTTTAATCCCAGCACTTGGGAGGCAGAGGCAGGCAGCTCTCTGTGAGTTCAAGGCCAGCCTGGGCTATGAAGTGAGTTCCAGGAAAGGTGCAAAGCTACACAGAGAAACCCTGTCTTGAAAAAAAAATCAGGAATAAGACAAGTGCCCATCACTTCTCAATATTGTAGGATGTGATGGTTTGAATGAGAATGGCCCCATAGGCTCATATATTTGAATACCTGATGTCCAGTTGGTGACTATTTGGGAGGGATTAGTAGGTGTGGTTCATTGGAGGAGGTTTGGGGCTGGTTTGGGGGTTTCAAAAGACTTACATGATTCCCAGTAAGCAATCTCCCCCCCCCTCTCAGTTATGGATCAAAATGTGAGCTCTCAGATATTCCTTTGCTCCACGGTGGGCTCTCTCTGAAACCACAAGCCAAATTAAAAACTTTCTAAGTTGCCTTGGAGATGGTGTCTTATCACAGCAACAGAAAAGGAACTCGGCTGATCCTGTTTCCTCAGACTGGAAGCTTCTGAGTCATCCAAATGGATCTCAGCTGAACTGCTGCTCAAAAACCTGAAAGCTTAACCACCTCTAGTTCCTGGTCCTCATGCCTTATATACCTTTCTGCTTCCTGCCATCACTCCCTGGGATTAAAGGCATGTGTCACCACACCTGGCTGTTTCCAGTGTGGCTTTGAACTCACAGAGATTCAAATGGATCTCTGCCTCTGGAATGCCAAGATTAAAGGCATGTGCTACTATTGCCTAGCCTCTATGTCTAATATTGTGGCTGTTCTGTTCTCTGACCCCCAGATAAGTTTATTAGGGTACACAATATATTAGAGAACACGATATCACCACACCAGGGGCCAGATAGACAGACACAGAAGAAGCAGCAAAGTAAGACATACAGAGTGAAAGAGGTCCCAAGGCGAAACATAGATGAATACAAACAGGACAAATTAAGTTAAAAGAGCTAGTGGGACAAGCCTAAGCTAAAGCCAAGCATTCATAATTAATAATAAGTCTCCATCTTTATTTGGGAGCTGGTTGGTGGCCCAAAGAAAACTCCAACTACAAAACACAGGATGGAAAATAATAGTAAACCAAAATGTATCTGAAAAAAAATCCTAAATACAGGTTATATGAAGAACTTTCAAAATTCAACTGTGAGAACAAAAACCTACTTTTTAAAAATTGATCAAAATATTTGTACACCACAAAGAGTCATAAAGACACAGGAAATAAACACATGAAAAGTATATATATATATATATATATATATATATATATATATATATATATATATATATGAAAAGCTTATGGAATCCCACTGTTTTTAAAAAGGAAGTTTGAACACCCCTGTATGAGTAGATAATGCTTCTCCCAGAATACATGGGTTATTAAATGAAAACCTCAGTGCCAAGTGTGGGATGCCTCCTGGAATATTGATCATGAAGGCCCAAGAGGCCCCCAAGACAACACAAGCTATTGCCATTGCTTTTGGTTGTCCTCCATAGTTAGATGGATAATCCTGTTGCTCAAGGTATTATACGCTTTGGTTGGAGAACATATAGGAATCAAGTTGGAACTTACTTGGAAACTTCTTCTCTAGTGGCTAGCTTTTATAGAGCCAGAAGGTGCTATGAAAGATGCTCAGGGAGGAAAGTCATCAATGGACTTACCCAGTGGTAGACCCTACATACTATATTACCAACCTGCAAAGCAAGATGTGCCTACTGGTATAATAGTGGTTTGACAGTTACAGGGTAACTGCTTTCTGCTTGAATTTATGGCCTGCTCCCCAGGAAGTAATTCATGCCTGGTCATATAAATCTAGTCAAAGTCCCATGAGTGTACAGGTTATAGACCCTAGAGGGAAACCTACTACTGTTGTTTTGCTAAAGAGATGTATTGTTAAACTACCTTCTAAACATTTGTTTATAGCCATAGATTAGTGCTGCTTTCGTTACAAAAGCTTCTTTTGCAGTGGGCAGCAGTCAATTACAAGTATTGCCTCATTTAATGCTTGTTGCAAATCTCTGTGGTGCTTTTAGTATCTCATTGCTTATAGGAAAACTAAATCTCAGAACAGGTAGATAGCTTCCCTAGGCCACATGACTAACACAAGCTCAAATGAGAAAACACACTCAGATCCAAAATCCAGAGGCCAGGCTTTTGTCTATATGAATTTCAGACCAGGTACTGAACAAGGGTAAGCAAAGGCATTTTTAAAAGGCCACCTGTGGTTCCTACCATCAGAAGTCAGGGGGGAATAGTTACAGTAGTCACAGAAGGAGAATGACCTGCTCAGTACCACTCAACTCCAAAACAGCGCTGTATTGGGCTCTGTCTCAACTGGATCTTGTAGTTTTTCCACAACTATTCCTGTCTCTGGCCATTGGGGCTGTTCATGAAAATGAGAGTTCTAAGGAACTCTCAGTATAGAAACAGGGACAGTCCTGTCACACTTGGATGGTTGGCCTCCTCAGTGTCTACCCAAATTCTGATACTGCTGCAAGGCCAGGCAGAAGTGGTCAGACTCAGACAAGACATTCCCAAGTGGTTCTCAAAAGAGTGGCATGAAGCCAGCTCTTGTTACCTGCTATTTGCCACCATATGGTGTGAGCTGAGCTGCCTCTGGCCCTTCCTGCAAAAGCATGGGTAAAGGTTGGTTGATCATTTGAAGCAATTCATAATTAATTCATGCTGCTTGAAATGTCCCACCAAGTCAGCCTCATTCATCACATGGTTAATGAAAGGACTGATTTTAAGAACATCTTTGATCACTACAAAAATGATGAAGACTTCCTCCTCTCACCGTACTCTAGGAATGAGCAATGTGTCTCCCCACAGCTGAACACTTTCAGTTCTCCCTGAAAATGTGCACACTGCAGTCTTGTGTTTAATTAGTCTCTTTCTTTGGGTGGAATAATTGTGTTCCTGCTCTGGGTTCCATTCATAAGATCACTTACTTTGAAAATAGCAGGCTTTATTGATACACTAACTTATTGGAGAGCCATATGGTTCACTCAGAACAGAGCAACAATGCAGAAGGCCTCACCCAGAAGGGAAAAGCCAACAGGTTGGTTGCAGGCAGCCAGCTGACTTTTAATTGACCATCTACTATGTATTAGCAATTAGCTGAGGCACTGGGGATGGAGGCTGAGGCAGTTACAGGGACAAGCAAGAGGCAAAGGCACAGAATTTCTCTTGGCCACAGAACTACTTCTCAGCTATCACTAATGAGAAGCTAGGATTAAGAAGCAGTGGGTAGCTTCACATCAGCTTTATTACCCTGAGAATTGTCTAATAATGGAAAGAGGAGATGAGTTTTGGACACCTGCTAAGCCTGTGGCTTTGATGCATCACTGAAATTCCCTAAGAAGAATGGAAGAGAAAGAGCCTGGTCCCAGCATAAACTCCAACAAGATGCATCATAGTCCCAGTGCATGCTGGGAGTAAGAGGTAATTTAAATGTCATCCTGAAGAACCTGGGTGATGAGGGCTACTTCAGTAACATAAAGGGCCCAACCCAAGAAAATCTAAAGAGCCCAACATCCAAACACTGAGCAGCTTGCAATATCTGATCCAATGTCCTGCTAGTAATAGTTTCATTACTCACCTGAACATCTGCTAACGAGGTGGCTAACTATGGGGCTTTCATTTGGGACACACATTTATCATCTGATTAGGAAGTGATGATCTATTTTTAGATAAAGCATATATCCCCTAACAGGGATGGACAGTTATAAATAACTTGGAAAACTCTAGCTGATGCCCAAAACATCATGATTTAGGTTGAAAGAAAAAGCCTTTCTGATCACTGTCCTTTTGCCTCTCCCAGCACATTCTTCATGCTTAGTTGCTGTCATCACAGATAAGTGATCACATTGGCTGTATCTCATCTCCTCACCAGCTAAAGTTGGGGGGAGAAACATCACAATCAGACAGATAGAATCAATACCGGAGGGAGAAGAGGCAGGGGTCTGGGACCTTTGCCCTGCAATTGGTTAATTACTCCCACTCCAATTTATGTCTGGCAGAGATTGGAAGAACCACAGGAACAACTTTAAATTGGGCCTCTAGGGACTGGAGGGACATCTCCATGCATGAAAGTACTTATTGCTCTACAGAGAATCTGGGTTCAGTTCCCAACACCTACATATATGCTTGCAAAACATTCATACACATAAATTAAAAAATAAATGAGTACCAAACACTTTTTAAAAACTAAAATTAGGCCTCTATTCAAGCTGCCTGATGGAAGAAGGACTTTGCTATAGTTTGGATCTTCTTTTTTTAAAAAAATTATTTATTTATTATATATACAGTATTCTGCCTACGTGTATACCTGCATGCCAAAAGAAGGCACCAGATCTCATAAATATTCCCTACTGGTTGAAGTATTTACTCTCAACCCAGAAACACTTGGGAGGTTGTGAAACCTTTAAGAGGTAGACATAGTTGAAGGAAGTTATTGTCACTGGGGATGGGTCCTTGAAGGGGACATTCAGAACCCGTGTCTTTCATTTTTCTCCCTTTTAAAAGTTATGTAATTTTATTATTGGCAGGGGTGTCGCAGCATATGTGTGGAGAACAGACAACAAATCTGTAGAGTTAGTTCTCTTTCACCTTTACATGAGTTCTAGGGATCCAATTCGGGTCATGAGGCTTGATCAGCTGAATTCTCACCTGTCCCATTTTTCTCCCTTTGTTCCCTAACATCCATGAGGTATAGTCCTCCTGTGCCATGTGCTCCCACCATGATATACTTACTAAAGCAACAGTATCAACCAACCATGAATGGAAACCTCTGAAACCATGAGCCAAAATAAGCCTTTATTCCAAACAACTTATTTCATCACAGTGATGGGAAGTTGGCTTACACAGACTTGAAAGCCCAGTGAGAGAAGACAAGCTTTTCCTTCCTCATTGAAGTGGAGCCCTGGCCCTTTTATGGGGTTCCTGAATTCCTTAGACATTGAAGTTGAGAGATTCTAATGAAGAATAGTGAATAACAAGTGACCAGAGCTATGCATTTTTTAACAACAACAAAAGAGTAACATTAGATTAAAACTGAAAGTGTAAAATGTGGACAGCCCAAAGCAGTTTGACCACATAGCTGCCATGACAGGCTTACTGGCAGGCAACATCCCAACCAGGAAAAGCCATAAGCTGACACCACCCATGGATCTACCCAGGGATGGTCCAGCATCTGAGGGAAAGAACCTGACATCCAAAACATTCCTTCCAAGTGTCAGATAAGATTAGATAAGATCACCAGATGTCCCTGGGCCTACCACATAGCTATTTCCCTTTTACAGATACCCCTAGACAAATGTCTGCCAATCAGGATCCTGAACCCTGGAAATCCCCTCTCCCCAACCTCTACTATGATAAAAACCCCACCCTGCCTGGGCTCAGGGCTCTCTGTTCTCACCACTGCTTTGGACAGACAGAGAGTCCAAGCTCTCTTTGAAATAAAGGCTCTTTGCTTTTATATATAGGATTCAGTCTCCATGGTGGTCTTTTGGGGGTCCCCATGATCTGGGCATAACATAAATACTCATGCATCTAGAAGAGACTTCCATCTATGAAGATGAAATACACATACTTTTCTCTGCTTCTCTCAACACACAGCTAAAAACCCTGCACTAAATATAAAGAATGCATAGGAAAACCAAATTGTGGGGGAAGGAAGGCAGCTATATTAGTTACTTTTCTCATTGCTATAACTAAATAGTGATAAAACATACCTTAAGAGAGAAAGATTTATTTCCATCCTAAAAGGGAAAAATTGGGGACAAAGTAACACTGAAATCCAACACAACAAACATGGGACATCACAGTGCCATGTCCAGTATCTAGGGCTTGAGATGGCATCATGTTTCAACGTGCTTGGGTAGCCCTACTCCACAGTTGTGTTGTCTTAGACACATGTGGCCTCTCTCATGAGTCAACCCCACTACATACCTGGAGCCTTCATGAATGCCCATGTTTCTGGCATCTCTAATACCCTGAGGTCTCTACTACAACTTGGATTTTACCTTTGAAGCTTCCTGCACAGCCCACTCAGGAGTTCCATGCAAGAAATCCAATCCCGCTGGTGTCAGCATCTTCTTGGAACCTTGGTGCATTCCTACAAAATTAGCACGGTTTAGACAATGCCAAGTTCTGCTGCTCACCTGAGATGTAGCCTGACCCCTTTGGACCACAGCTATGGTAGCCTCTAAATGCCTTGTCTCTGAACCTGGACAAACACTTCCTTGGGTGGCTGTTTTAGAATGGGGAACCCATGTGGTAGCATTTTCAATTTAGGCTCTCTCCTTTAGAATGAATTTGCATTGTTATGTTGGAGCCTTAGGTGGGTGGAGTTTTGCCTTTTAGGCACCTTTCTTATAATCCCAGTGCATTTTTCATGGTATCTCTTTCCTTGTTCTCCCACCCTGTTCCTGATCCAGCTGGGACCTCCTGCTCCCCTAAGCTCTCTTTCCCTCAACCCTTGCCCTCCATTATCCCACCCCACCCCCAGTTTGCTCATGTAGATCTCATCCATTTCTCTGTCGCTGGGCGACCCCTGTGTCTTTCTTAGTGTCCTCTTTACTAGGTAGCCTCCCTGGAGTTGTCAGTTGCAGTCTGGTTATCCTTTGCTTTACATCTAGTATCCACTTATGAGTGAGTACATACTATGTTTGTCCTTCTGAGTCTGGGTTACCTCACTCGGGATGGTATTTTCTAGTTCCATCCATTTGCCTGCAAACCTCATGATGTCATTGTTTTTCTCTGCTGAGTAGTACTCCATTGTGTATATGTACCACATTTTATTTATCCATTCTTCAGTTGAAGGGCATCTAGGTTGTTTCTAGGTTCTGGCTATTAAAAATAATGCTGCTATGAACATAGTTGAGTATGTGTCCTTGTGTTATAATTGAGCATTCCTTGGGTATATGCCCAAGAGTGGTATAGCTGAGTCTTGAGGGAGGTTGATTCCCAATTTTCTAAGAAAGCGCCATATTGATTTCCAGAGTGGCTGTACAAGTTTGCATTCCCACCAACAGTGGAGGAGTGTTCCCCGTCCTCCACAGACCCCATGGGAATAGAAAGAAGCAGGGTGCTAGAGAGGTCCCCAGAAATCCACAAAGATACCTATAGTCTACTAGCAATGGTCAAGAGAAAGCCCAAGCTGACCTACTCTGGTGATTGGATGACTGAACACCCTAACTGTTATGACCGAACTCTCATCCAGTGACTGATGGAAGCAGATGCAGAGATCCATGGCCAAGCCCCAGGTAGATCTCCGGGAGTCCAATCGGAGAGAAAAAGGAGGGTTTGTATGAGCGAGAGATATTGAGACCATGATTAGAAAAAGCACAGGGACAAATAGCCAAACTAGTGGAAACACGTGAACTGTGAACCAACAGCTGAGGAGCCCCCATGGAACTAGACCAGGCCCTCTGGATAAGTAAGACAGTTGATTAGCTTGAACTACTGTTTAGGAGGCCCCCAGGCAGTGGAACCAGGACCTGACCTTGGTACATGAGCTGGCTTTTTAGAACCTAGGGCCTATGCTGAGATACTTTACTCAGCTTTGGTGTAGAGAGGAGGAGACTGGAACTGCCCCAACTGAATCTACCAGGCTGGGCTGACTCCCCAGGGGAGACCTTGCCTTAGAGGAGGTGGGAATGGGGGTGGATTGGGTCGGGGGAAGTTGGGGGATGGAAGGAGGGAGGACAGGGGAATCCATGGCTAATATGTAAAATTAAATTAATTATAAAATAAAAATATTAAAAAAAAATAATAATCCCAGTGCAAAATGCAAGGTTTCTCTCCTTAATGGTACCAAGCTCTTCTACAGTTGCAACTACCTTTGCCAGCATCCTCTTTTTGCTATCCATAACTTTTTAATTTATCCACACTTTTTCCTTTTCCAAACACACATTTTTCAAATATTCTTGTTTTGAATTCTAATTATAAATGCAATAAAAAAAAAAACAGTGAAGGATAACCATGCCATAGCTGGAATGTTATGCTATCTTGAAATTTCTTCTGCCCAGGGTCTAGGCCAACACCTGAGGCCATGTTGGTGCCTGAGGGTCACACCTGCCACCGGGGCCATACAGATCAGAGTGGCCTGCACTGCCACCTGGGACCATGTTGCCATCTAGGCCCGAGCTGGGGATGGGGGTGGGGGGAGTGGGGAATGATAACTGGGCCACAGCTGGGGTCTGTGTTGAGGTCCATGGCTCCTGTTGCCATAAGCCATAAGACTGTCAGGAGTCTGGGCTGCCACCTGGAGTCATGTTGGGGTCCAGAGACCATGCTGCTGCTGGGCCGGTGCCAATCTGAGAGGCCTGTGCTGCTATCCAGTGCCATAGTGGCATCAAGCTGCTGCTGCTGGCCTCTGGATCCATGGTCCTGCCACATCTGAGGTCTGTGTTGATGTCCACTGCCTGTGCTGAGCTGGCCCCACCCCTCACCAGAGAGCTGACCGCACCCCTGAGATAACAGATCCCAGGTGACCCTGGCACAGGAAAGATGGCCCCACCCCCGTTACCACAGGTGTGGGAGAGCAGGCTCCACCCCTTAGGATGTGGTCCCAACAGCCTGGTCAGAACAACCCAGCCACCACCAAGTCATACGGCAGAGCTTTGAGTGAGCATTCTCCAACATCTACGCGATCTATGACCTGCTGGAGCATGTGAAGGGATTGGCCCTACAGAACCACAGCCACAGGATCTCCATGACTGGGGCAACGGCAGGTTATCCAAGAGGAGTTTCAGTGAGGGTCCAGTATTGATGGTGTACCAGAAGCCAGAGTCCTCGATCCTGACCGACAACACATTACACAATGAACATTTACCAGCATAGCTGTGTGGACAAAATGGTATACTGCATAATACGCAGCAGCTCCCAATGCCACCAAGATGAATGAAGAGTCAGGAAATATGGAGTGAAGCATTTTTTGTTTGTTTGTTTTGTTTGTTAATTAATATTCTTCTTTGCATTTTTTATTTTTATTTTTTATTTGTATCTTATTTTTATTATTTCTTTTTTAGTCTCCATTTAGGGGGAAACACTACAAGGATGAAGGGTGGATACAGAGGGACTGGAAAATGAGTGGGACTGGAGTGAATGATGTGAAAATTTCCAAAGAATCAATTTTTTAAAAAATATGTTAATAATAACAAAAAAATTTCTTCTGCCAAACACCTTGGTTCATCTCTAGCACCTCATCCTACCACACATACACAGTCCCAACAAAAAGATGACCTCGCCGGGCAGTGGTGGTGCATGTCTTTAATCCCAGCACTAGGGAGGCAGAGCCAGGCAAATCTCTGTGAGTTCAAGGCCAGCCTGGGCTACAGAGTGAGTTCCAGGAAAGGCACAAAACTACACAGAGAAACCCTGTCTCAAAACACCAAAAAAAAAATTAATTAAATAAATAAAAGATGACTTCCACTAAAAGTCATCAAAGAACAAGCCTAGCAAGACAGAGAACTTTAACCAAAGGCCACTCTACTTATAACAACACTATAGTAAAATCTGTTGTCTGTGCCTCCAACATTAGCAAGGGCAAAGTGGGAAACCTAAATTTTCACTGCATGAAACTGTACCCAAATGTCCCAACATTCTTGCTCAGACACTACCACAGAAGACTAAGCAGGAAGCCAGGAACTTCATTCTATCTCTGCCAGGTGAGAATGAACATTGATGCTCACCCCTACAATGTCAGTGAAGGTCAGACAGAGAGCCAAATCTGCTACCTAGCAGTAGTGAAGACTCCTTCATCTCATGTGTCATCAGGTGTCAAATGGAAAGCCGGACTTCTTCCTCCACCTAGCAGGATCAAAGCAGACTTTCCCTGCTGCAGAGGTACAAAGAAATCCAAGCAAACCAAAATCCTGAAGACACAGTCCTCAAAAGGTTAAGGGGAAGAAAATGGGAAAACAGAACATCTCACCAAAGAAATAAACACAGAAGAGCCAAACAAAAGTTTTGAAACTAGGGCTGGTGAGATGACTCAGTGGCTAAAGGTTCTTGCTACCAAGCCTCATGGCCAGAGTTTAATCCCCAGAACCCACATGGTAAAAAGAGAGAAACAACTCCACAAAATTGTCCTCTGACTGCTACACTCATGCCATGGCATGCATGCCTGTGTATATGCACATGCACACATACAGTTAATTGATATTTTTATTGAAATTTAAAAATATATATGAGACAAAAAGCTCAGTAGATGAGCTCCTAGCTTCCTAGAGGAAGCAGAGGAATAATCAGAAGAATTATTCTGTTTAACAGACTAATAGAAACTATACAACCTGAACAACAGAAAGAATTGTTTTAAGTGACTCTATTTCTGATGCTATGATAAAAGATCTGACATTCATATGATCAAAGTCCAAAGGGAAAAGGGTGTTTTTGGTTGTTTTTTTTTTTTTACTCTTTAATCTTAGGGGGCCCACCACCCAGCTCCCAAATAAATCACATGGATGCTTATTCTTACTTATAAATGTCCAGTCTTAGCTTGGCTTGTTTATAGCCAGCTTTTCTTAACTTAAATTATCCTGTCTACCTTTTGCCTCTAGGCTTTTATCTTTCTCCATTCTATGTATCTTTCTTTACTTCTTACTCAGTGGTTTGCTGTGTAGCTGGGTGGCTGGCCCCTGATGTTCTCTCTCCTTCTTTTCTTGCTCCTTGATCCTCTCTTCCCAGATTTCTCCCCCTATTTATTCTCTCTGCCTGCCAGACCCACCTATCCTTTCTCCTGCCTGGCTATTGGCCATTCAGCTCTTTATTAGACCAATCAGGTATTTTAGACAGGCAAATTAACACAGCTTCTCAGAGTTAAACAAATGCAACATAAAAGAATGCAACACATCTTTGTATCATTAAACAAATAGTCCACAATGTGGTGATATATTGTGTACCCTAATAAATTTGCCTGAAGATCAGAGAACAGAACAAACCACTATATTAAACATAGAAGCCAGGCAGTGGTGGCACACACCTTTATTTATTTTTTTTTTATTTTTGGTTTTTCGAGACAGGGTTTCTCTGTGTAGCTTTGCGCCTTTCCTGGGACTCACTTGGTAGCCCAGGCTGGCCTCGAACTCACAGAGATCCGCCTGTCTCTGCCTCCTGGGTGCTGGGATTAAAGGCGTGCACCACCACCGCCCGGCTTGGCACACACCTTTAAACCTAGCACTCGGGAAGCAGAGATCCATCTGGATCTCTGTTAAGTTCAAAGCCACCTGGAACTACATGATATTTACTCAGTCTAGGAGAGAAACAGAGCGAGGCAGTGGTGGCACACAACTTTAATCTTAATACTTGGGAGTCACATTCCTTTAATCCCAGCACTAGGAAAGTTGAGATAGAAAATGATATGGGTGGGCGGAGAAAGGTATATAAGGTGTGAGGAGACAGCAACTAAAGCCTTTTGGCTGAGGAAAGCTTTTTCAGGCTGAGGAGTCCTAGAGGTAAAGGGTGGCTTGTTCCTTTGTCTCTCTGATCTTTCAGCATTTACACCAATATCTGGTACTGGGTTTTTTATTAAAAGACCATTTAGGAATTCAGGCTAGACCACAGCATAAACAAATGTAATACATCTTTAACTAATATTCTACAACAAACAAGAAAGAGAATGGGTCTGAAAAGCGCTAAAAGAAATGATGGCTGAAAGTTTCTGTTAAAGAAAAAAAAGGCGTAGTCCTACAGCTTTAAAAACTGAGTAAAGGGCTAAAGAGATAATGTTAATCCCGCTGGTTAATAATAAGACCACTACTACAATTTTGAGCCAACTTTGAAGAAGCTTTTATTAAATACTGGCCAGGAGGATGGGCTTTGACCAGGACCATCCCATGGTTCCCAGAAAATGGCCATGAGTCATGTTTTGCAAAGGCTTAAAAAGACAAAACCTCTGCATTTCACCTATACAATTCACATTTCCCATCAGGTTGAATCAAGGGCAAGCATATATCCTGACATATTTCCTGCCCACGTACTTCCTGCCCACATGAGATCAAGCACAGCCGGTGCTTGTTGGTCAAACAAACTTGTTTAGGGGAATGAAAACTTGTGGCTTATTACCTCCTATAAACCATAGCCTCCAGCATTTCAGGAAGTCTCTCGACAAGGAGCTTACAGGTTAGAGGAATTTTTGGTTTATGGATCTCTTAGGCACAGTAATTAAAACTTAAATCGTAACCTTGGTTCTCATAGTAGCTCAGTAGTTAAGAATAGGTGCCACTCTTGCAGATGACAGCAGTTAAGTTCCCAGTATATACACCAGGCAGTTCATAACTATAACTCTAGTTCTAGGTGATCTTATGCCTCTTCTGGCCTCCTCAGGTACCTACCATAGGCACATAAACTCACTCAGGGACACACACATAGAAATAAATCTTTTGTCTCTTTGTTTTTTTATTTTAAGATAGGATCTCTCTATGTAGTCCTGGCTGTCCTGGAACTCACACAGATACGACTACCTCTGCCTCCCCAGTGCTGGGGTTAAAAACATGTGTCACCATACCCAGCTCAAATAAAAAAAAAATTAAAGTTGAGTGAACTCCAAATATATGACAAAATCAAGCCCCATGAATACTGTGCTGGATAGTTTTATATCATCTTGACACAAACTAAAGTCATTTGAGAGGAGGAAACCTCAATTAAGAAAATGCCTCCATAAGATCATAACATCAGGGTATAGGCAAGCCTGTAGGGTATTTTCTTAATTAGTGATTAATGGGGGAGGTTCCAGCCCATTGTAGGTGGTACATTCCTGGGCTGGTGGTCCTGGGTTCTATAAGAAAGCAGGCTGAGCAAGCCATGGGGAACAAGACAATGAGTAGCACCCCTCTATGACCTCTGTATCAGCTCCTGCCTTCAGGTTCCTGTCCTGTTTGAGTTACTGTCCTTGACTTCCTTGAATGATGACCAGTGATATGGAAGTGTAAGACAAATAAGCCCTTTCTTCTCCAAACTGCTTTGGTCATGGTGTTTCATCTCAGCAGTAGAAATCCTAAGACAAATACACATCATAATTCAATATGAATCCATGTCATAATTAAACTTCTAAAATTAACAACAAGGAAACCTTAAAAACAGTCAGAAGGAAATGACATCTTACCTTTGAGGAAAAACAATTAGAATAAGAGTGGATTTCTTGTTGAAAATCGTGAGGACTAAAAGGAAATAGCACATTATTTTCTAAGTGGAAAGGGGGAGGAGGGAATGGGGAGAGAAGAGGGAGGAGAGAGAGTGAGAAAGAGAGAGAGAGAGAGAGAGAGAGAGAGAGAGAGAGAGAAGGAAAGGCTGTGGTAAGGGTGGAGAGAAGGAGGAAGGAAGGAAAACTGTTAACCCAGAATTCTATACCTAGAAAAATATCCTTCAAGAATAGAAGATACACACGTGGTAGTTCATTTCTATAACCTCAATATGAAGGAGACTGAGCCACAAGGGACTGCAAAGTCAAGACCAATCTGAGTTACACAACAAAATCATGGTCAAAAAGACAGAGGAGGATAGGGGCGGGGCAGAAGAAATCATGACATTCTCATATGCAGGGAAACTAAGAGAATGTTTCCCACCCTAAGTGAATGATTAAAAGATGAAAAGAAAGAAAGAGAAAGGAAGGAAAAGAAGAAAGAAAGGAAAGAAAGAAACCTTGGACCAGAGGAAAGGAAGTGAGAGGAGTTAATAAGCAAAAGTATGAATAAATACAACAGATTTTACTTCTTTTCACATTCTGTCACATAAGCACATCAAAAGATGCTCAACATCATTAGTTTATATGGAACTAAATGCAAATTTGAAATGAACTATTACTATGAACCTATCAAGTGACTTCAATTTTAAAAAAAATAGCAGGACTCTAAATGCTTATCAGGACGCAGGAGAAAAGAAGAGTAATGTGCACAATGCCACTGTACATAGAGATTTATAACAGTTTTAATCATAACAGCACTAAGCTGGAAACAACTCAGATGGTCTTCAATCGATGGATGGTTAAACACACTGTGATACCTATTCTAGAGTAACTAGTAATAAAAGAATACGCTGCTAATATGCGCAATAGCTGCATGACTCTCCAGAGACTTGTTCTAAGTGAAAATAGCCAGTCCCCCAAAATTGCATACTATTCAGTACCACTCTCTAAATAACAAAAACATAAGCAGAAAACAGGTTCATGGTTGTTAGGAGTCAGTTACACTGCAGTAACAATGGAGACAGGGAGTAGAAGGGAAGTAGATGTGACTATAAAAGGGCAAAATGAAGGATCTTTGAGGTGATGGAACCATTTTGTTATCTTGATCCATAATGTCAATATGTGGTTGTGATGTGTAGTCTGTGTGTGTCTGTGTGTGTATGAAGCAAGGATGCACAAAGTTCGAATAACTATTTCATTCATGATTTTTGCACCATTCCCTGAGTCCTGACTGCACACTAGGCCTTTGTGCACAGTATTTCAAGATCCCACAGCACTGGCAGGAATGATTGCATCCATCCCTCGGGTCTGAAACTGAAGCCAGCTGAGTCCATTACTTTTCTGTTGCTATGCTCAAACTCTACCACCAAAGTAAACTTATAGAAGGGAAGACCTATTTGACTTATGGTTCCAGAGTGATAAAAGTCCATGAAGGGGTAGCAGAGGCATGGCAACAAGCAGCAGGTATGTCAACAGGAAAAAGAAACTGAAAGCTCACATCTTGAATTTTAAACAAGAAGCAGAGAGAACAAACTTGAAATGTTGAGACTTTAAATTCTCAAAGCCCACTGCCAGTAACATACTTCCTCCAACAAGACCACACTTCCCAAACCTCTCCAAACAGTACAAGTGTCCAAGATCTGGGGCATTTCTCATTCAAACCATCACACTAGCCAAAACTGAGCTACTTGTCCAAGAGCACACTGGAAACTCAATTGTGTTGCCTGAGCTCTCTCTCCCTGTCCTTTGTCACACGGCTCTTCATTATTGCCTGACCTGCATCTTTAACATTGCCTGGGTTTCAATTTGCTGTCCCTAATTAGAATCAAATATTTCTGACTCTGGAAATAAATACCGTTAAACAGTGGCTTGTGCACAGAATAAATGAATGCCTGTTGCTAAGGAAACATCAAGGAGGAGATGGAAGACCAAAAAGCAGATTTCAGCCTCATTGGCCCCATGAGTCACAGCAAGGGCTGAGTAGGTACAGGGCCCAGAGAAGCACCCAGAACCTAGGATGAGTACCTGCCTTCACCAATCCCACGTCATTGCAGGCCCTCCAGCCAGGTGCAATGTTCAGGATTATTGGTGAGACTCATCAAATTATAATCATTGGTCACTACTGTGGATTCAATAGTGTTGTCCAAAATACACTGCCACCTATACTGGGTATGCAGCTCAGTTGGTAGAATGATTACTAAGCATGCATGAAGCCAGAACTTCACAAGTTTAATCCCAGCATCGGAGAAGTGAAAACAGGATCAGAATCAGAAGTTAAGATCATTCCTGACTTCATATTGAGTTCAAGGCCAATCTGAGCTACCTGAAACCTTGTCTCCAAAATAAGTAAATAAATCATTCTACCAAGAAATTGCAAGAATGTATGAGTCCCAAGTGTGTGTAGTGAAGTAAAGGTTAAGATCGTATTTGCATGAACTACAAATCCAACAAATGTTCTTATGAGAGGGAACACATGGAGACACATAGGTTATGTGAGGACAGAGGCTGGAAAGTGCACATGCATGTCAAAGACACCAAAGATTCCAGCAACCACACAGGGAGCCAGGAAACTGGCATGGGACCCCCTCTCTCTCCTTGAACCTCCAGAGGAACCTACCATGATTGCAGATGCCTGGCCTGCAGGAATGTGGGAGATTACACCTCAGTTGTGCTAAGGTGCCTGTTTGTGGAAAGTTCATATATCAGTCCTGGGAAACAAAAACAGCATTGAACTTGAATTTTTCATCACACAAAATCTACTTGTGTGCCAGGTGAGGTCTCTGTGTTACCAGTCAGTCAGGTGGGATCGAAAGGCACTTCCTGCCACATATTCTCATCCAAAACTATGATGGTGTCACTTCCCCAATAACTGTCCACAATCTGAGCCTCTCTTCTGAGCCCCAAACTACACCTGAAAAGTCAGCTATGAATCTTCACTGGCAAGACCTGCAGGCAGCTCCAACTCAATGCTTCCACAGACTGCTGCTTTCCAATTCATGTAACCATGACCTTGAACCAATAGTGTAATAAAGTTTGTCTGCCCAGATATCCAGAGCCAATTACTAAATATGCCAGGATATTTCCTGCTGATGGCTAAATTTAAGTTCCTTGAAATAGCCACAACAGGAGCAATTATACCAATGAAATCAGCAAGTCATACCAACAAAAGGCTCATGTTTTGGAGCCAGTGAAACAGCACACCCTATTCCAGTTTCCAGGTTAAAAAAAAAAAAAAAAACAAGGATTTTGTTCATAGTCCCTTAGCACATATCATACCAGCTTCCTCATCCTCCATACTAACTCCACCTAGGCTAAATATCCTACCTGTCCCTTCTTCCCTCTCCGTACTGCTCAGACCCTAATCGGAGCCTCATCCTTCTTGCATTTTGAGTTTCTCTGCATAGTTCTAGCCTCAAACAACAATGTTGTTAATATCTGAACATCTTTGCTTTGCATTTAGAGCACTGTTAGTTTTGAGTCGGGCTCTTTTCCACTGAAAATAGTAAGAATTCAGATCACAGGAGGAATTTCTAATGAGGCTGAGAGTACAGCTAGATCAGGGCTCTGGCTCATTGGTTCAGCCTCTCTGCCAAGTTTCATTTTCACCCACTGGATGCAGAATGGTCAGCAGTGTCCTGAATAATATCCTTCTACATATATACTATATCACTCAGCAGCATATAATTCATCCTCTGGTCTTCAGACCCCTGTACATCTATCTCCTTTGCAGTTCCTAATACTAAGGAGGTGGAGTCTGTTGCCCTAAGCCTTGAATCTGAGCCAAAGGAATATTGGCTTCCTTTGGCCAATAGGGTGATCACAGTGGTGATGCCAGAGTCTTGAGAAAGCAATGAGCACTTTCAAATGCTCCTTTGTGACTGTCCTGAGGACATGCCTGGGCTAGCCCACTGAGAATGCACCTGGCATGGTGCTTATGTGCCCCAGCCATCCCTGCCACAGCCAGCACTGATTAACAACTGGTGTTTGGCAATATGTGCAAACCGAAACAAGATCCACTGAGTCCCAGATTTGAAAATTAGGTGGCGTGCCAGGGTTATGTGCCACTAAGATGTGTGCTTGCTTGTTACACAACATTACTGTGGCTAACTAACTGATACACTTAGCTAACTCCTGGTAAAGAATATAAGGACAATAGTTAGCTCTGCTTGTGCCTTATGCCCAGCCCCCACACAAGGGATCCCAAAGTCTATTGAACCATCTAGGTTCCAGGAATATAGGTCACCATGACTGACAACCTGACAAAGACCACATAGAAGGGAAGGGCAGAGCTGCATTCTCAGCTGTCATCCTTTCCTCCTTTATTACCTGAACTCTCCAGGCACTCTCTGGCTTCCCCATTCTGGACCACTTGCCTGTCTCTAATCTGTCATTTGTGTTTTTATCTCTTTACCTTGCTCACACTGTTCCTCCTACCTGGAGGATTTCTCTAATCTCCAGACCCAGAAAGAGAAGACAGAGCCAAGCCAGAAGCCAAGGATATTTCTGTCCCAGTTGCTGGGGGACTTCTTGGTGACATAGCCTTTGTCACCCATGCTCTCTAAGGAACTCTAATAAATTCATTGGTTCAATCAAGCTGGACTTGAATCCTTTCTTTGGTCTGTTGGTGCCTTTTCTGGGGCACAGGGCACAGGGCTGGGATATTTGGGGAGCCACCCTGGACATTCTCCAGACCACTAATTCCTGTGGCTGCCCAGGACACAGGTTTGGAAAACTGACAAAAGTTATGATCTGTAGCAACTCCAAAGACCCACAGCTCATGGCAAGCTGAGCTTGGGGATAGAGCAGAGGTGGCAGGGGGCCAGATGGTAAAGGATGTCACTTTTGGGCCTCGAGCTCACATTGGACAAAGGCTTAGAGATAGGATCAGAATCCAATTGGCTAAAAGCAATGGACAAGCCCTCAAGGCACACAGAAACCTGAGCCAAGAGTTTATTCACTTTACTTCATTTGATTCTCATAGTACTGATGATTCAGTATTACATCACTTTTCCTGGGAAGACATAAAGAAATGTCTGTTCAGGGATGGGGATATGACCCAGTAGATAAATTTATTGCCTTGTAAGTGTGAGGACCAGAGTTTAGGTCTCCAGAACCCACATAAAAGCTGGGCAGGTATGACAGCCATCTGTAATCCCAGCATTTTAAGAGGCAGAGACAAGGGATCCCCAGAGCAAGCTGGCTAGCTAGACTAGCCAAAATTGGTGAGTTCCAGGTTAAGGAAGAGACCATGCCTCAATAGATAAAGTGGAGAGACATAAGAAGACATGAACTTCAGGCCTCCATGTACACCTACATACATGTGCACCCATACACATGTAAACATATGTATGAATATACATGAATATACACATGCATACTATATATGTGCACATAAAAACAAAACCAGAAATGACTATTTGCCCCAGAAAAGGCACCAACAGACCAAAGAAAGGATTCAAGTCCAGCTTGATTGAACCAATGAATTTATTAGAGTTCCTTAGAGAGCATGGGTGACAAAAACTATACCACCAAGAAGTCCTCCGGCAACTTAAGGCAGCCACACCTCCAAAGGGCCCCATCCTAGTCAACTGTTTGCTTCTCATATAAGCTCAGGGTGGGAAGGAGCCCTAGTAAAAATCAGAGGAGGTTCATGAGTCCCATGAGCTTTATACACACTAAAGAATGTTAATAAGCACTGTCTTGTGAGAGTCTCTTGCAGGTCACCTCAGATGCTCTGATGTGGTCTCATCCAACTGAAAGGATGAGGTACATACCGTCAGTCACAACCATCCCTCACATCACACAGAGGGAAGTGGAGCAAACATCGGTAGCAGCCTCTCCCATAGCAGGGCAAGAACCTAAGTCCAGGCTCCCACAGTCTACCTTAACCTCTGCACTTTCTGACCTAAAATGGAGCTGGGTTTACCAAGTCCTCAGATTTTAACTAATTCTGCCAACTCCACTTCCTGATCCCACTTGGGTATCTGCCTGCAGATGAGAGTTCTAGAGATGACAAATCTGATTTAATAACAGCCAGTCAAGATCAACTGAGAGTCCCCTCCTCCAAGAAGACTGCCAGCCTCCAGAGTGAAAGTCCTCCTGTCTTCCCCACATTCCTAAGGCACTTCATTTCTGCCTCTCCTCAGATTTCTACCCCATCTCCTGGCTCCAGGGTGACATCTGTCCTAGCCTTTCTCCCCACAGCTGAGTTATCAGAGGAGGACTGACAACCTATGTTAACTTCCTTGTTGAACTGAAGTATGTTGGTATTTGTCAACCTCAATCCAGGAGAATAGTCAAAGGAAGCCATTTTCTACCATGCCTGTATCAGTGTGATATGAGCAGAGTTTCAAGAGTGAGGCTGCCATCAGCCAGGGCTGAAACTCACATGACCGTACCTCTGTGGCCCCAGACTGATGATCACAGCTCCAGACTAAGCTTGGGCCCGTTCTCTGGACCAGATGCAAGAGTAACTGGGGGTGTTTGGCTCCTCCACAGGAGAGGGAGTCCATAGCCCTCTTTCAGTAGGAAAAACCTGAAGACTTGCCCCACTATGCTGTGCTGAGGGGTTACCTCTTTGAACATGACTTTGCTTGTGCCTCCAGCAAATTAGAGCCACAATTACACTGAAACTTAATAGGATTAGTCAACCACACACATCTCTGCATACACGTCACTGCCCTGTGAAACTCAGGCTGGAGGTTGACAACAGAAGAGAATTGCCTCCCAAACCCTATAGGCCCCGCCCTCACAGAGATGCTAATTGAACAGTGAATCCTGGGATATACTGGAATTTCAGAGAAGCAAAGAAAAAATTTCAGTAGAAGTATGCCCTGTGCCATATTTGGGGCATGGTTAGACTAAAATGTTTTATGGAAGCCGGGCGGTGGTGGCACACGCCTTTAATCCCAGCACTCGGGAGGCAGAGCCAGGCGGATCTTTGTGAGTTCGAGGCCAGCCTGGGCTACCAAGTGAGCTCCAGGAAAGGCGCAAAGCTACACAGAGAAACCCTGTCTCGAAAAACCAAAACAAAAAAAAAAATGTTTTATGGAGCTTAGTTGCCATTTTATTTGATAAATATAGTCATGCTAACTTGGGCCAGATCTTAGGATGGTAAAGCCCAGGATCCTTGAACTGCTTCCAGGGAGGGTCCTTACAGATGACAGAAGGGAGATCAGAGAAACCATGACACAAAATCATCTGGGCTATGTGGGGTTCACAACTGAATGTCCAAACTCATGGCATAAAAAGTCTGTTCCATCACTTCAATGCTATTCACAAAAAATAAAAATATTTTTCAAGGGTATAATAGCTTGAATAAAGCCCATTAGTACACTTAAATTAATTCTGTATTCAGCATAATAACACAGTGCTCTTCCCAGGGGAAATATTTGGCTACTTACATCAATCTCCTGCTTGAATGCTCCAGAGACCAACTGTGTGGCAGTTATTGATTTTTGATGAACGGCAATGCTCGAGCTCCTCCATCTCTCCCCCACCACCCCCGCCCCTTGGTGATCACGATCACTTCTTTGTTTTCAGTCCTTATTTAATTGTTCGACAATTTTTGATGTTTGAGTCATTATTATTATTATTATTATTATTATTATTATTATTCCTTCCCATACATATGAATGCAGAGTGTTTATTCTCCAAAGGCTGTAAACAGACCTTGTGGGTCTGGTTTCTATGGCAACCCCACTTGATGCAGCAAAAGCTAGATTATCTCTAATCACAGACATGAAGTTTAAATTGCACATTCTGAACAAACAGTGCTCTGTTGACCTTTTATTGAAAAATGGAATACCAGGTGATTAGCATAATGCATTATATGTAAAGGAAGACTGTGTATTGGTGGGCATTATGTACAAGCAATTAGCTGCACTGCTAGTCTTTAACAAACTGCTCGCCAGGATGGAGAGCTTGAGAAATTAAGATTTACTATCTATCATTTTCAAATTCAGTAAAATCTGCAGCAATAATTGCACTGAACAGTTTGCAAATACAACGCATGGCTGTTTCCCTTACTCATTCAATCGAGTCTTCGAGCAGGGGAAAAGGAAGGAGAGGCAAATTTTACCCATTGTGCATACAAAAGTAATAACTGTTGGCTCCAATAGCTATTCTGAAACAATCTTTGCCTCTTTGTCCCCTCGCATATAATTCCTGGTGGAAGTCTAGGGTCTGCAACCCAGTCTTTAGTGGTACAGTACAATGTGGTCCTGGCTGATTAACCAGAGGTAGCATCTAGGCAGGGTCCACCCACTAGATCCAGGAGCCAAGTTCTAGGATCTTGTCAACTACCAAATCATGAAATAGAAAGCCTGGTGTTAAAGGTGTGTAGTACCATGCCTTTAATCCCAGCACTCAGGAGGCAGAGGCAGGGGATCCCTGTGAGTTCAAGGCCAGGCTCTCACCCAGATTGAGTTCCAGGACAGTCAGGGCTACACAGAGAAACCCTGACAAGAAAAGAAAAGAAAAAAAAAAAGAAAAGGGGAAGAGAGGGGAGGGGAGGAGAGGGGAGGGGAGGGGAGGGGAGGGGAGAGGAGAGGAGAGGAGAGGAGAGGAGAGGAGAGGAGAGGAGAGGAGAGGAGAGGAGAGGAGAGGAGAGGAGAGAAGAGAAGAGAAGAGAAGAGAAGAGAAGAGAAGAGAAGAGAAGAGAAGAGAAGAGAAGAGAAGAGAAGAGAAGAGAAGAGAAGAGAAAAGTCTAGGCTACAGAGTAAGTCACCCTAGCTTTGTCCCTAACCTCGTTATGGCCTTGGGCAAATCCCTCAGCCTCTCCCAAACCTTGTTTTCCACGTTATGGAATTAGAATAAAAATATATGTCTCATAGGATCACTGTCAGGGCAAAAGGAGGTGTTCCCAAGAGCTAGGAGGCCAGCCCACAGTGACCTGCCTTCATTGCTCAAAGACTAGGATCTGTTGGGTTCCCATGAGGCCCTCTGAACAAGACTTCACCAAATAGGGCTTTAGAGTGCTATATGGAACAGAGAACAAAATCTGCCTATTTCCTTGACCAAAGTTACTGAGTGTCAACTTCATAGGGATATAACACACTGAATGCAAGGTCAAGCAGCTGAATGGGGCACCAGTGCTCTTGGCTCTGTGACTATGGGCATGTCATCCATCTCTGAAACATGATCCTTAGAACAACCAAGGTCAAGGCAATTATCCTCATCAACCCCATTTCATAAATGGGGAAACTGAGGCTAAGAGCCACCAATAGGTGGCTAGTGGGATGCCCTGGAGTTTGTCAAAACACTCATGGTATCACAATGCCTTCTCATGGGTTCTTCACCTGATCTCTGTGTTCTCTGCCACCTTATTGGTGTATAGGACAGTGAGATCACATCTCACTGGTTCTCAGCCACCACCTTCAGTGTCTCCATCATTCTATGAACCACTCCCTGAGTGCTCCTGGGTGTCTCCGGCACAAAAGGCCACCTCCTCCACTCTGGCCTCCCTACTGCTACCCACAATCTTCTGATGGACAGGCTTTACTTGATCCTTACAAGGGTGCTCAGGACCCTATATATTCGGGAGTACCTGAACCACAAGACCTACCAGGCTTCAGACAGCTTGACTTCCTTGGCCCTGGCCACATTCCAGCCTATAAGAATATTAAGACTATCTCAGTCAGGATTCCATGCTGTCCCCAGGCAGTCACCTGAGCCTCAAATCTTATGATATTTATCGAGGCAGCTACTGTTTCCTGCTTGTAAAGGGCTCAAACCTGGCATTGAAGCTGAGAATGGGAAGACAGACAACACAGGCCATCCTGCCAGATCCTTTCTCTGCCTCAGCAGGCACACTTCCCACAAACCTTGCTCTTCCCCCTCCCACCCAATAGAAAACATCCTTCATGCACACATTTTAAAATTCTCCTTTCTAATGACCTGAAAGCCAGACAGCCCTCAGGCTACCAGGCTACATGATATTATTATCCCCATTTCTCAGAGGAGACACCAGGCTCAGGAAGCCACCTCATTGGCTCAAGGTTCCACCAAGTTAATAAAGAATTAGCCAAGGTCTGAACCTACCTGGACTCACCCCAACCTAACTCCACTTTTCTCTTTCCACCCTGACTTGAAGCACAGTGAAAGCTGATGTGCTTGAAGTCAATGAGTTCAAGACACGTACAAACTCCCAATTTATCAGGCTGCCAAGCACAGTTACTTCTTTACAGGCTGGTTTCCTGTAAAAGCCTGGGGACTTACTTGCTGTGACAATTGATTATCCTTCAGAACATAACTGCAAAGAGAACCTAAATCTGCAAATAGTGTCACTTCCAGGGCAGTCATAGGACAGAGAGTGCTTGACAGAATTTTTCAAATGTCAAGCTGTGACAGTGTTGGGATCAGAGACCCTGCTCCCTGCCCCAAACTGAGCTCCCCCCTCAGATTACCATGTCATTCACTTATCTCAATAGAGATGTCTAAGTCCTCCCAGCACATCAGAGGCTATAACTACAGCCACCCCCAGCTCCTGTGAATGAATGAAGATGCACAGCTTTAGGAGGAAGGTGGGAAGCACATCTGGCTTTGACCCAGTTTTCTCAAGTACATACCAGATGTGCACAGCCTGAGCCCAAATTGGCTGCAACCAAAACTGAACTGAGTTAGGGAGCAGTTGGAATTTCATTACTGGTGATCTTCTAGACAGAGGCTGCAACAGATAAACCAGAGGGGCTCATGGCAAGTGACAGGATGATGTGCTCTGCTGAAACCTAGGGTGTGTCTCCTTTTTGTGCAGCTTAGGCCAAGGGCCCTATCATGTTAGTCTGGTTTGATAAGCTCATGTGCCTGGGGTCTCTGACATGGTCTGGTAAGTATATGTTTCTGAACTCCTGACTTAATTTGGTAAGTTCACAGATGGTGTTTTGTTGTTGTTGTTGTTTTGTTTTGTTTTGTTTGTTTTGTTTTGTTTTGAAAAGAAGTCATTTGTCAATCTGTCCTTGTGGTTATCCTGGCCAGGGGGTGGCTGTAATTGGCACAAATAAGATGTCTCATTCTCTTATATTAGCATTTGTACTCAAAATGGAGCAGCTTATCTGCTGATGCTCCATACAAACTGTAGTAACTCAAAGTAAAAGTGGAATTATTCCAGCTCTGGGGATACAGAAATAAGCAGATCCCTTCAGCTCACTGCCTGACCAGTTTAGCTGAATCAGTGAGATCCTGCCTCAAAAAGATAGGTGGAGCTGGGCATGGTGATGCATGCCTTTAATCCCAGCACTTAGGAGGCAGAGGCAGGAGGATTTCTATGAATTGGGGCCAGCCTGGTCTACATAGTGAGTTCCAGGACAGCCAGGACTATGTAGAAAGACTCCCTTTCAAAATAAACAAAAGCCAGGTGAGCAATACTTGAAGTTCACTTCTGCCCGCCTCTGAACATGATGTGCCTGTGAATTTCCTGAAGTGTATCCAGCTAAAGAAATTTGGATGAAGGTAATAATAAAAATACCATTCCATGGTGGGGGGGTTTCATGGTCAGTCAGGGAAACTCTGGATTAAGTGGAGTTCTGTGGGCTTCTACTTTGCAGGACTAGTCAGGACCTTGATATGCCAATGTTCCTTAGAGGGGACAAAGGAGCAACAACACCACATCAATGTGACCACAGAACCCTTTTCTCAAAGCTTCTGGTAGGACTTGTTCCTGTTGAATATAGTTTAGAAAGTCCTGCAAGGGAGGGTACAGCAGTAAGGGAGGAAATGACCTTGCCTTCTGGGATGCATTTGTCTCCCTGCAGGATCATCTCCGAACACTTGAGATTCATGAGGCTACTTGGTACATGGGTGACTAGTGCTCTCTTATTGTCACCAGACCTCAGGGGCTCCAAGGTAACTTGAAGAAGATGAGAGGGTTTGAGATTCACCTCAACCCAACAACTCATAACTCAACAACGTTCCAAGGGAAGAAAATGAAAGCAGTATTTTACCTAACTTACTCAGCACTGTGCAGAGTGACCCCAGTCCACAGCACCAGCAGCATGTCCAATATTCCTCATATGGGTCCAAGGTACTAAGCTTGAGGGGGACAGATGAGCTCTGTGTCCTCTGTTCTGCCCACAAATCACTGACTTCCTTTCTCCACTCTTCACTGATTTCTTTAATGTCCCTAAGGGTCAGAGCATACTCCTTAAAACTCAAATCATATTCCAACAAGCCAGACAGGGAGCTCTTTACTGTACAACGTTGATGGAGCAGAGACACCATATATAAGGACTACAATATTTAGAGTTATATACTGTGTTCAAACTCAACTGAGGCCAGCATCTCCCCAGGTTCCTTGGGAGCCAACAACCCCTGACTTTGCCTTCAGGGATCCTTCAGATGGCCATGACCATCATCCTAGGCAGACTCTACCTCAGAGCCTGAAGGTATAGGGCTTTGTTGATGTCAGGTTAGTGGGAAACCCACCCCCATGCCTGAAGTTTCCCACCAATGAGCTCCACCTTCTACCAGGCTCTGCAGGGCCATTATACATACAGGGCTCAATACTGGAACTTTTGCACTAGATAAACCCAGCCCTTTCCTCAAGAGGAAAATTTGAGGACTTGGCACTACTTGCAGCTAATAAAATCCCAACACTGTACCAAAAACATCTCCTGTGTTGGATCTCCCAACCATCACTTCTTCAGAACTGCTGAGCCATCAAGAAGTTTGTAACCATGTGTCTTGTTAACAAGAGGGAGAAGAGTGTCCCCTTACTCAGGAGAATGAGAAGGCCAGCTTTGGGTAACAGAACTGCCTGATGCTTGGTAGGTCAAAAATGTCTGACCATCATTAATGTGCTGGGAACCTCTGGAAATGCTTTGTATGCATGGCCTCTCTTAGACCTCACAGTAGCCTGGGGGGTTGGCACTGTTACTGAACCCAATTTAAGGATTAGAAAATGAGAGCAAAGCAGGGAGAAGGGGAGGAGATAAAGGGAAAGAAGAAGGAAGGAAAAAGAGGAAGAAACAAGGGAGGGACAGAGGAAGGAGAGGAAGAAGGATGGGAGGGAGGGAAGAGGAAGGGAAGAAGGGTTAGCCATAATGCCTGAGATCACAGGGTCAGAAAGCCAGGTTTGTCCTGGACTTCTTTTGTGATTCCAGCACAGGTGTGCCTCTGTTCCTCGGGGGCTCCCCCTGTGCCATGGGGGCATTTCCCAGGAGCCAGGAATAGTACTGGGAGCCTATCATAGCCTGTCCCCTAAGTGCAGAGGTTGGGGCCAGTCACACAGACACTGGACTTGCACAGGACTAAGGGTTCAGAGGAAGGACACAACAGAGTATGTGGTGGAAAGTTCTCCATCTTTGCTCTGGGTAAGTTTCTCCCAGGAACTGCTGGGATGGAAGAATGTCAGCTGTCCTGAGGGCAGGAACAGTGTGGAGAGGGAAGAAGGCAAAGAGTGGCTCCAAGACTTTAAAAAAGAGCCCAATCCATGTTCAAAGTTCCATTCACATAAAACTTCAGAAAATACAAGCTAATTATATGTCCATAGTTGCCTAGGATGGGAGGACAGTGGGGGGCACAAAGAAATTTTAGGGCTTTAGGGTGATCAGTTTATTATCTTGGTGAGGTGACGATGGCATGGGTGCCAACACATGTGGAAAAAAAACGCCAAACAACACACTTTGATGCAGCTTTCCTATACGGCTCTTGTGATGGACCTAGAATCACCATGGAAATAAATCTCTAGCCATGTCTGTGAGGGAGTTTTTAGAGTAGGTTAATTGAGATGGGAAGACCCACTATAAATATGAGCAGCATTCCATGGACTAGAGTCCTGGATAAAAAGAAAGTAAACTGAACACTTGTTGTTTGTTCTTACTCTTTTGGGGGGCCCGCCACCCAGCTCCCAAATAAATCACACACGGAGGCTTATTCTTAATTATGAATACCTGGCCTTAGATTGGCTTGTTTCTTTCCAGCTTTTCTTAAATTATTCCATATGTAAAAACCACTCTGGGCTTTTACCTTTTTTTACTTCTGTAACTTTATTTTCACTCTTACTCCATGGCTTGCTATATAGCTGGGTGGCCGACTCCGGGAGTCTTCCTCCTTCTCTGGCCACTTCTTTTTTTCTCCCAGATTTCTCCTTCTATATATTCTCTCTGCCTGCCAGCCCCACCTAGTCTTTCTCCTGCCTTGCTATTGGCTATTCAGTTTTTTATTAGACCATTAGGTGTTTCAGACAGGCAAAGTAACACAGCTTCACAGAGTTAAACAAAAGCAACATAAACAAAAGTAACACCTTAAAATAAAATTCTACTACAAGCACCAGTCTTTGCCTCCCTCTGCTTCTTAATGTGGATACAGTATGATCAGCTTCCTCATACTCCTATTGCCATGCCTTTCCCACCATGATGGACTGTACCCTCAAACTATACACAAAAATAAACTCCCTTAAACTGCTTTTGTTGGGTATTTTGTTACAGCAGCAAGAAAAGTAACCAGAAAGTTGTTAAAACTGAGTATGGCAAAGGCTGGTGTAGCTGAATCCACAGAGGGTAGGGATGATAAAACTGGAAGCACAGGAAGGCCAACCATGCCTGGCATTAGTGACCCTGGCACCCTCCCCTCTGGCTTATGGCCAACATCATTCCTAGAAATGCCAAATCAAGTACCACAAGCTGACTGGCTTCAGCAATAGAAACATATCCTCTCCCTTCATCATGCCAAAGTGTCAGTGAGCTAGTTCTCTCTGAGACTGTGAGAATCTGTGGTAGACCTCATTCCTGGCTGCTGGTGGATGCTGGCAATCTGTGGTTCTCATACTATGGTGTGAAGAAGCATCCCCCAAATTCTGCCTACGTCTTCTCATTCTGGGATGGCCTTATCTCAACTACTTCTACAACAACCCTGTCTCCAGGTAAAGTTACATTGAGGTTCTAGCATTTAGGTCTGACCCTCAGAATGTGATGTAGGATAAGGAACATAATTCAACCCTTCTTGGTTTGGATCTTGAATATTCCCCCAAAATTCACATGTTGAAGACTTGGTCCCAATCTGATGGCACTGCTGTATGGCAACAGAACCTTTTGGAAGTGGAACCACAGAAAAGACTAGGGAACAGATTCTGTCCTCTAGCTTCCAGGAAGAGCCAGACCCATTCACACTTTGGCTTTAGCCCAGGAAAAGCCACCTCAAACTCCTAACATATGGAACTGAGAAATTATAGATTTGACTTCTTGCAGCCAGTTCATGGCAGTTTATGTAGTAGCAGAAAAAAGTGAGAGCAGGCTAGGTGTATACTTTGTCCCTCAGAGGACATGGGCTCAGTCAGTATCTGAGGACAGGGCATAAACATGAGGTTTCCTGACAGATGTGCTGGGCATCACTCATCAGCAACTCCACGTGAATTGTCCCTCCTACCTTCCTCTAGAGACCATGATACATAGGACACAGTGTTCTTCAAGAAGAGCTGGGATGCCAGGCATCATAACACACACCTTTAATCCCAGCATTTGGGAGGCAGAGGCAGGTGGATCTCTGAATTCAAGGTCAGCCTGATCTACAGAGCAAGTTCCCAGACAGCTAGGGCTACACAGAGAAACCATGTCTCAAGAAGAAGAAAGAAGAGGAGAAGAAGGAGGAGGAGGAGACAACGATGACAAAGAAGAAGAAAAGGAAGACCCTGAAAGCCTCTGGGCTCAGAGCTGTTGCTGTAGGTCTGTCACTGGGACACAAGCTCAGGGACTCCAGATTGGCAATGATGCTGCACTGTTAGAGCCAACAGGAACCTCACTTCATGACCGCCTCCTGGTATTGCTAATGAAAAACCTGAAGGAGAAGACTTTTCTAGGGTTCCAGGAAGCCAGATGCTGGAGCCAGGATGGGAGCCAAGGTGTCCAGGTGCCGAGATCAGAGGCTAGGGGCCAGGCTGGCCAACACAACTGCCCTCAAAGAGGGTCTCAGCTTTGTAGTTCACCAAGCTTCCCTATCACTAACAAAACATCTGATAGAAGTAACTGAGGGAAGAGAGGTGTGTCTTGACTCACGTCCACAGCCGATTATGGCAGAGGAAGCAGGGTCATTGGAGTGGTTCCATCCATGGCGGCAGGAAGCTATGGGACAGCTTCTTCCATCACAGTGGATCAGGAATCAGAGGGAGGGACCTGCAGCAGAATAGAACTATGATACTCAAGGGGACAATGTCTAGGCCCCTTGTCCCTAATGCAGCCAGAAGTTTTCCTGTGTCCCACCTGGTCCACAGCCACTCAAGCCCAAGTAAACACACAGAGGCTTATATTAACTAAAACTGCTCAGCAATTAGCTCAGGCTTACCACTGACTAGCTCTTACACTTAAACTCAGCCCATTTCTGTTAATCTATATGTTGCCATGTGTTCCATGGCTTTTCCTGTGTGCCATTATATGGTGCTCCCTGGACAGCTGGCTGGCATCTCCTGATTTGGCCTTCCTCTTCACTGAATTCTCTTTGTCTGCTTATACTTCCTGCCTGACTACTGGCCAGTCAGCATTTTATTACACCAGTGTACAAAAGCTTTATCCCACAGCACCCAAAGGTTCTATTATTTATGTAAACAATGTCACCAGCTGGGGACCAAGTGACCAAATACATGAACCTCTCAGGGACATTTCTCATTCAGCCCATAACTCCACCTAACAGCTCTCAGACCACACAAGAACTGTCCACTGCACTCACACATTGTGGAGGCCCAGTTCAGAATTCCAACCCTACTGGCACCCCACTACTAGACAACTCACCCCAAGAAAGCTGCACCTGGCCCCCAACAGTGAGGCAATGACTAAGACTGCCAATGAACTCCTCTTGGTTCCCAGGGTGGGCTGGAGAAGCTCATCCTGCACAAGGATTCCTTCTCACCCTCCAGCAAGAAGGGAACAGAAGGCACAAATGAAGTCCTGGCTGCCCAGCCATTTGCACAGGCAGGGCACCCAGGAAAGGCAGAAGGAAAAAGCAATCTCACACAGAGCCTGAGATTCAAATTCCTGGTTAGAAGTTCTTTTGGGTCTCAGAAAACTAATGCATTTTTTCCAAATGCATTTTCAAATTTCCTAATGCATTTTTCCCCAAATGCATTCATCAGTAGGATCCTTCCTCTTTAGTGGAATAATATGACCACATGTCCTGTGGTCAACTGGAAAGGACACAGAGGCAATCACACAATGAATCAGCTTTTGGCCACTACATCATTCAAGGGAAGAAAGTAGTTTTACCAAATGTTAAAGGACTTTTAAATGCAGCCTCATTACTAGCATCAGAGACCAAGGTATAACAGGAATGAATCCCAGAGAATCAGTCCAGTCACTCTTTCATACAAAGACCCTGGAGCATACAAAGCATCATTTAAGAAGGCTTCTGCTTCCTTTCTTCCAAGCACCTAGGATGTTTTCTTCACGTTACATACCCCAGCATTGTGCATTGAGGAATGCAGTGCTTATATCCAATCAAAATCAAATGCCCAAGTCTAGTTATTCCAGAAAGACAGCCAATAAAACACATTCCAACAGCAATTGTGACTAGAAACTTACATGGCAATAAGTGTGGGTTACATCCCCAAGCTTAACACTCAGCAGCATTTATGAAACAATCTGTCACACTTCTGAGCTAAATGGAAAACAAGCTCTTTTACAAGCTTGTTCTAGGCTGGGGGTGTAGCTCAGTTATTAGAGTGTTTGCCTAGAATGCATGGCTGTTTCAGGAACTCTTTCCCTGGGGAGACATACATGAACATCTATCCCCTCTTTATAGGAGGGTTCCAAACCAAAGAACAATTGTACCAAAGTCCAACTCCAAGAACCAATGAGTTTATTGGGTTTGCTTATGAAATGTAAGTTAGGGTCACTTACAGAAGTGTGAAAGATGAAGGAGAATAAGAAGGTCAAGACCATCCTTGATTATGATGCCAGCCTAAGCTACATGGGACCCTGTCTCAAAACAAAACTGAAGTTTGTCCCATGAGCATTCAAAAGACTCTTCTCTTACAAGCCAACTTACATGAAATGTTCCAAAAAGCTGTTTTTTTCATAGTATAATCTGTACCTCTTAGAAGATAAATTACACCTGAGAAGTTGACTTGTAATTAGCTCATGAGCCTATCCCTAAAATTAAAGTAACCCACCATATATCCACACAAAAGTGATAAAATAAGCTCTTCCCAAAACAATGACTCCCCTGGGAGTCTTTGTTATTAAAATCATTATAAAGGGCTTTGATACAGTTTGAATTTGAAATGCACCCCCCAGGGTTATGTGTAGACACCTGGGTCCCCAGATAGTAGCACTACATTGGCAAGTTCTGGAAGCTTTAGGAGGTAGAACCTGGCTGGAAGGAACTGGTCATTAGTGGGAAATCCTCAGGAGGTTCCCTAGCTACCTCCTGTCTCAAGATCTCTGACTCCTGTTCACCATTGAATAAGAACTTCCCCCTATATCTGCTCCTATCATTATGATGATATTCTGCCAAGTACACCTTGTCACAGTTACAAGGAAAACAACTAATACAGTGTGTGTGTGTGTGTGTGTGTGTGTGTGTGTGTGTGTGTGTGTGTGCGCGTGCACGCACACGTACACACACATGCGCGCACACGTACACACACATGCGCGTGCACATACATACAGGTATGTACACTATGAACTAAATTCAGGGCTTCATATATGCTGAGCATGCTCTCTACCACTGAGCTATACCCTCAGCTCCACAATGGAATAAATACACCATAACAAGAAGAATAAGAAACAGCTGGAACAACATTTTAGAAGCAGGTGTGGTTGAAAACACCTGGAAAAAAGCTGTGTCTGCAGAGCCTGATTGACTGATTAGAACTGCAGTACTGTGGAAAGGTTGGAATGTTGTAGGATTACAGGTATGTGCTGCTACATCCTGTTTTGGTAATGCTGAAGATGGAACCTGGGGTCTCAGACATGCTAGGCAAGTTTTCTATCAACTGAGTTACATCCCCAGACCCTCAATATCTGCCTTTAAACAAATTTCTGATTCTTTTTCTTTTTAAGCATAAATCCTGAAAAGTAAAACAGATGTTTCCGAGAAGTCAGGTGGAAGTATATTTTTGTGACCTTAGCTTAAGCAAAGATTTCATGTTGGAGACACTGAAGAGCAGGAAGACCATGCTCCAGTACCTTCCCAGCTTATGTGTCTTCTTCCATTTCAGCTTGAAGCAAAGTCAGGGAAAGGAAAATCCTTGACCTTGTCAATCTCACTGGAGCCTAAAGATCTGAGTGATGGACACCAGGGGGCACCCTTCAGTCAGTATGTCCGGGCCTGAAGCTCCAGATCCCAGGCTGCCGCACCTTCTGGCAGCAGGGCCTAGTTACCTGGAGAGATCAGCAATGAGAAGGAAAGGTCAAGGGCACTGTACTGTCTGTCTTTGTTAGCACTAGCATTTCTATCTGCACATGGAGCCCCTACTTCCAACTACTGATGATCCAAATGAGGCACAGGTCAGGTGCCTCACTGGAGGCCTCCCAGTAAATCACCGCAGCTCTTGAGCCTTTCTGTGGGCACTTCCTTTTATCTCCATTTTAGATGGCTGCAGGAGCATCACAGACCGTTGCAGATTTAAGTATTGACCTGGGAAAACAACAGTGTGCTCTTCCAGGGAGAAGCAAGGCACAGTCCATCAAATGGAACCCTGGCTACATGGTGTTAGGGGTACCCTGAGGGGGGATGCCCTAACTGACCCTGGCAGATACAAGTGTGGAAGCTGGTATCACTATCCCATGTTACTTTGAAGACATGTGTCAGGCAGCCCTCTATAAGCACCTCGGAAACTCTGTAGTGCTTTGCAAGCGTGTGCAAAGGTTCCTATTTGGTTTCTGGAAGGGGCAAGAAGAAACCCCTAAGGCCTTAGAGAGGAAATTCAGACCAAAAGAGGTGTTGCTCCAGCTACAGTCTTCTTCCTCTAGATGCCCAGTGTGGGCTTACCTGCTGATGCATCTGGATGGTTCAGCTTTCTTATGTCTGCTTGGAAATGAGTGCTTTGCCTTGGCAAAGAACAAGCTGAAAACACAATGACAATTCTGCTGTCCCTGTCCCAGAGAGTTTCTAAGCTAGGACTGTAAGGAGCCATGGGACTGGCTACCTAGCCCAAGAATAGGCATGCAGAAGTTTGGGCTCTGAATTCCATTCATGGCTGGGAACATCTGCCAAGGACATGAACCCTGCATCCTGGCAGCACTACCACCAAACAGCCAAAACCTGGTACAATATTTCCCTTCTCTGAGCTCCAGCTCTGCCCCAGATAGGAAGAAGATAGTGAGATAGTGAGATGCCATGAAAGCCTAATGACCTGAGCTTGATCCCTGGAACCCACAGTGAAAGGAGAGAACCAACTCCTGAATGATGTCTTCTGATCACCACATACACATACTCTGGGGCATGTATACATAGACCCAGGTGTTCTCGTTCTCTCTCTCTCTCTCTCTCTCTCTCTCTCTCTCTCTCTCTCTCATTTTTAAAAAAAGAGGATAGTGGGGCTGGTGTGATTGTTCAGGAGTCAAGATCACTTATTGCTCTTGCAGAGCACCAAGTTCAGTTCCTAATACCAATGTGGATGCTAAGAACCATCTATAACTCTCATCTGATGCCCTCTCCTGGAACTGCATGCTTGTGGTACAGACACACATGCAGGCAAAGCACCCAAATATATAAAAATAAATAATTTTAAAAGAGAATAGCATTCCAAATGTGGTGATACACTACACCTTTAATTCCAGCACTTAGGAGGCAGAAGCAGGCAGATCTCTCTGAGATCCAGGACAGCCAGGACTACATAAGGAAAAAAAAAGAGGATAGCAATCCAAATTAGTCATGAGTCAAATAAGACAATTCTGAGAAGTTGGATTAGGTTTACATCAATAACAAAGCTGTTGCTCAGATCTATAAGAATGTGTAAACCACAAAGACACGTGCAAGCACTATTCACAATAACTAAGAAATGGAAGCAGCCAAATGTCCATCAACAGAGGAATGGATAATGAAAATGTGTTGCATGTGCACAATGTAAATTTTTCTGGCTGAAAAGAAGGAAATCACAACATTTGAAGAGAAATGGATCAAACTAATTGATTTCTGCTACAAGCAGCCTCTTCACAAACTTGCTGTAGTGGCAGGTCCCTGTCCCTGCAGGTCCCTCTAAGGTATATTCTAAATTCCAGGTGGTACTGGCCTGGAGACAGTGGGTCATGCCCAGCAACCTTAGCTGACAGCTTCTGAAAGATCTTAATCTGCCTAGTCATGGCTCACATGAGTCTCTCCCTCTCCATATCCTCAAGTCATCAGCACTGATCCTGGGCTAGGGTTCCTCTTATTGCTAATGGCATGTGAAGCAAGATCATTCATTGTCAATAAAGGCTGTCCTGACAATGTGAGCAATTGTTAAACTGCTTCAATCTACAACAGGCCAGTAGTTATCCGTTCACTTCCATGACAACCATGACACCAAAAATATCTCCTAACATCTCTAACTACCCCCAGGACGCAGGAATAAAGTTGTTATTGATTGAGAATCAGTCCTAAACTATTTTATACCTCTTGCTTGTCTTTACACCTGGATATACCCTGATTCAGTCTCTTGGGCATGCTGACTGGCTCACACCTGATCCGTTCTTCTCTGACTACTCTGGAAACTCCTCCCCCATCACTAAGCAGTTCAGAGACCCCAGAGTTCTGTAAAAACCATGGACACCAGCTTCATGAAGGTGGCCAGTACATTAGAAGTGATATGCCTGCTTTAATGTGTGAATGCATATGAAGCAGCCATGCACATTCAGAGGAACAGGTGGGGATGAGGGACCTCCACCTGGTCATAGATGAGTTCCACCTTCAAATTCTCTTGTGTGGTCTGAATATGTCCCCAAAATTAATGTGTTAAAACTTAAGGCCCCAGTTTGGAGTTGAGAGAAAAATATTTTAAGAGATATCTAGGTAAAAACTTCTGCCCCTATGAAAAAAAATCAATGCATCATTCATGCCATTAATGGTAGGAGAGAGTTAACAATGAAGAGTGGACTCATGGTGAGGGGATGAGTGCCCCTTCTCTCAGTGCATGTCTAGGTCTCTAAGATGGACTAGAAAAGACCTACCTTGGTCTGACCTAAGGGTGAGTGTGGTGGTATTGTGTTTCCTGAAATATTGTGTACCCTAATAAACTTATCTGGGGTCAGAGAACAGAATAGCCACAATATTAAACAAAGAGGATAGGCAGTGGTAGCACACACCTTTTAGTCCTAGCATTCCATAGGCAGAAATCCACGTGTTCAAGGATACAGCCAAGCATGATGACTCACGCCTTTAATCCCAGGGAGTAGTGGTAGAAAGCAGAAAGGTATATAAGGCGTGATGACCAGAAACTAGAAGCATTTGGTCTGGTTAAGCATTCAGGCTTTTGAGCAGCAGTTCAGCTGAGACCCATTCTGGATGAGGACTCAGAAGCCTCCAGTCTGAGGAAACAAGACCAGCTGAGGATCCAGCGAGGTGAGGTAGCTGTGGCTTGTTCTGGCTCTCTGATCTTCCAGTGTTCACCCCAATAACTGGCCTCAGGTTTGATTTTATTAATAAGAACTTTTAAGATTCATGCTACAGGTGAGCTATTTACTCAGCTACCTTTCTGTGCCTTGGTTTCCTCACTGACCCAACAGGGATAATAATAGTTTCTATTCCCTGGGGTCATTCTTAGAATTAAATGGCATTCATGCTGCTAAAGCACTGAGCACACTTTCTGGCACACCATCAATCTCCTCAGCTACTGTTACAAAGTTGTGTGGTTGTTGTTTTAGCAAGTTATCTCAAAGTTTTCTCTAGCTTCCCCCCCACACACACACACAGGGCATCTGAGCAACTGAAGTTAATACTTCAAGCCATTTTCCTGTATATGCTTGGAACATTGTTTAAAAAGACCAAAGAACAAAAACACACCATCACTCCAGCATCACTACTGCCACATAAGCTGAGCCTAAGGAGAAGATCATTTCATTGGACTGCAGACATCCTAGAGCCTTAGAAGCCAAACACAAAACTTGTGCTGCAACCAACTTGAAGAAGTCTGTTTGAACTAAATTGGGCTTTACCTCCTTCTGTACAAGGAGAAGCATCTCTAAACTCACACACCACAAAGCAAATCTGGCCTCCAATCTGAAGCAAGGCATGGCTAGGAGGGGCTGGAGCAGCTGGGGTGAGACCAGAGACAACCAGAGGTAGCCCTGGTGACAGGGTACCTCATATCTGGGAAGAGAGCCTGGAAGACATCAAGGTTGTGTTATGACCTACACTCTCAGATACCTCACAGCACCTTCTCTCACTCCTACAGTAAGTAGATCTTGAGTCCTTTCCTTCTTACCCTGGACCTGAAGATTCCAAATGAGGCGAAGAAGGGCTTTATTCCATTTTTCAGACATGGAAACTGAGACTCAGGAAGGCCACATGACTCCCCAGCAGCCAAGGCTAAATCTCTCCACTACTCCATACTGTCTCCTAGCCAAACTGACATCACCCAGCTGGTGACAGGCTGTCAGTTGCCAGAGAATTAAAGGGGGCTCTTGCTCAACAGCAGCAATATTCACATGAAAGGCTCCTGTCCACCCTTAAGCTGTCTCTTTAGCCACAAATGCTGAGGTGCCAGTGTTGCTGGAGAGCTTCTCTCCAGGTTCCACCAAGCCCCGCAGTCCCACAATCCAAGTATAAAATAATCACTCAGACACTTATATTACTTATAAACTGTATGGCCACAGCAGGCTTCTTGCTAACTGTACTTATATCTTAAATTAACCCATTTCTATAAATCTATACCTTGCCACGTGGCCTGTGTTCAGTTCAGTTCCCAGCACCCACATGGCTGCTCACAGCCATCAGTTCCAGAGGATCTGTCACCATCTTCTGGCCTCCAAAAACACTGCACACATGAGGTACATACATTCATGCAGTCAAAACACTTATACACATAATATCAATTTTTACAATTGTTTTCAAAGAGCTCAGTTTTACAGGGGGAAAGTCACAAACCAGTCGTGGTGGCTAGTTTAGATAGGATCAAACAGTTCAAGGTCATCTGGGCCACAAAGTGAGTTTTCAGTTTTCCCTTTTAGGATCTATATATTAAAGTCAAAGACCTACATTTTATTTTCTACACAATGTAAGAAACTAATAGGCTTGAAAACAGTTATTAGTTAATGTTTGTGGTCATGTAATATATAAAGATAGAATTTTAACATAATATTTCTATTTTTAGTAAGTTGTTATATGTATATTTTTTATTGTTTGATAACTTCATACATGTATATTATATATTTTGATCAAATTTCTCCTCCCCTCTAATAACTGCCCTATCCTTCCTTCCTGCTAGTCCTTCCCAACTCCATGTGCTGGTTCTTAACCCCTTGAGTCCACTTAGTATGATGGGTGTAAGTAGCCTCTCAAGGGTTGTATCCCTGAAGAAAACTGGTTCTCCCTCCCCTAGCAGCCATGATTTGCCAACAGTTCCTCCGCTTTGGAAAAGGGAACAGGACTTCATGAGTCCCACTCCTCTTCATTCTGAGATTTTGGCTGGCTTGCTCTTGGGCAGTTTTATGTATGCAATAGCCCAATTGTGTCCATCAAATTCTGTTTTACTACAGATGTCCACTCACCATCTGGCTCTTACAATCTTCCTATCCCTCCTTCCACGATGATCCCTGAGCCTTGGGGCTGGGAATGTGATATGAATGTCCTATTTAGAACTGAGCACTCCACAGACTCTTTTCCTCTGCATTATACTTGTGCTCTATATTAATCACCTTCTACTGTAGAAAGAAGACACTTTGATGAGGGTTGAGAGATGTTCTGATCTGTCTGCTGAGGGAGTTGTGTGTACCAGGAAGTGTAGCAGTGTCTCTAATGTACTTTTATCATATTCACCCCCTACTTCCCTATCTTACTGAGATTGGATTTTATGAAAGGAAAGGACAGAGATGTAGGAGCAGAGCTTTCTTGTGGGACTGAAGTAAAGCTGGTATAAATTTAACGCAGAATGTGATAACTTTAGGGTGCTAAGACAGTGATCACACAGTAAGGGTTCTAGAATATACTCAAAGGGATGAAAAAGGAACTCAAGCATTTTACTACCAAAAAATCAAGTAAATACAATACAATAATATAGGAAATCAGGAACAACAACAACAAAAATCAGCTATGAGGCATATAGAAAATAAGTAGTAATTTATAAAAGAAAGTTCCTCCATGAGCAATTGCTTTATTTTTTAAAAAGATTTTTAATTTTTAATGAGCTTACAAAGTAACAGGTTTCCTTATTACATTCATATATACTTCTCATCTTTAATTCTCTCTTCTAACTCTTCCCTCAAATTCCTTGTCCCACATTTCTCCACTGTACTCTTTTGCCTCCAGTTTCTCCCCTTTAATATCACATGCGCCCTACTGTCTTCTCTCACCCTTCCCTAAAGGCCTCTTTTTTCCATATCTCACTAGCCCCTTCCTAGTTTCCTGGCCTCTAGTCACATTTACTGCTGCCTAGATAGATATATTTAACAACCAGGAACTAGGATCCGCATATGAGAACATATGATTTTTGTTTTTCTAAACCTAGGTTAACATATTTTCTAGTTTCAGCCATTTACCTGCACATTTCATAAATTCATTTTTCTTTACTATTAAATAAAATTTTATGTGCATATGTACCACATTTTTACTATCCATTAATCTGTTGATGGACATCTACACTGATTCCATTTACTACCTATTGTGAAAAAAAGCAGCTATAAACATGGTGTGCAGATGTCTCTGTGGTAGGATGTATTGTCCTTTTGTGTGTCCTTTTGTCTGTTCTGTGTATTGGTCCACTCATTGATTGGTAGTATTTGGTTTGGTTGTTTGTCTTGGTGTTTCGTTTTTTGCAGTTCTCTATACATTCTACATATTAACCCCTTGTCTAAAATATAGCTGAAACAGGTTTTTCTCCATCCTGAAATCCAGCTGTTCACTCTTGGTTTTTTTGTTGTTGTTTTTGGTTTTTCGAGACAGGGTTTCTCTGTGTAGCTTTGGAGCCTGTCCTGGATCTCACTCTGTAGACCAGGCTGGCCTTTAACTTAGACATCCACCAGGCTCTGCCTCCCAGTGCTGGGATTAAAGGCATGCACCACCACCACTGCCTGGCTCTGTTCACTCTTTTGATAGTTTTATTTGACATTAAGTTTGTTTGTTTGTTTTTTATTTCATGTATTCCCATCTGTCAGCTCTTGAGGCTCTTTCTTGTGCTGTTAGGATTCTACTTAGAGACTTCTTGTCTATTCATATGTTCTCAAGTGTTTACCCTTTGTTTTCCTTTAACAGTTTCAGTGTCTCCTACTTTACATTAAGCTCTGTGATCAGTATGAATTTATTCTTTTGTGTAGAATGAGAGATAGGACCCTAACTTTATTCTTCTGTTGAGGGATATCCAGTTTTTCCAGCACCATTTAATAAGAACGTCATTTTATCCAGTGCATAATTTTACATGTTTGTCAAAAATTGACTATTCATAGCTGTGTGGGTTTATCTCTAGGTTCTGGGTCTTCTATTATGCTCCATTGGTCTACATGCCTGTTTCTGTGCCAGCACCATGGTATGCTTGTCACTGTAGCTCTGATAATCAGATAATATGATGCCTCTGTTTCATGTTCTTTTTTCTTAGAATTGCTTTGGCTGTTCATGGCCATTTGTATCTCCTCACAAATTTTATGATTGTTTTCTCTAATTCTGTGAAAAATATCATTGCAATTTTGATGGATATTTCATCATGTGGATTGCTTTTGGTTGTACAGCATCTTCACAGTATTAAGTCTCAAGGTCTAACAGATGATCATTCTGATCAGCAACAATAAACACTCACATTCTTCTCAAGTGTGCATGGGACACTTTCTAGGATAGAACATGTTAGGGCACAGATTAAATTTCAATAGATTTTTAAAGCATTGAAGTTTAAATTAATAATATAAATAAAGTAAGGGTTGGAGAGATGGCTCAGCAGTTAAAGACACTGGCTGCTCTTCCAGAGGTCCTGAGTTCAATTCCCAGCAACCACATGGTGGTTCACAGCCATCTGTAATGAGATCTGGTGCCCTCACCTGGTGTGCAGGCATACACGCAGGCAGAACAATGTATACATAATAAATAAATCTTTAAATGTGTGTGTGTGTGTGTGAGTGTGTGTGTGTAAGAAATTTTCCACATTTGTAGAAATTAAACAACATACTTTTTTTTTCTTTTAAGATCTAAGGATACACCTAGGCCCTCAAGAATGATACACAAAAACTTCATTCCACTGATCTATATCCCAGTCCTAAACAACAAACTCTTAACAAGTGGGCCAAAGAATTGACAGGGGAAAAAAATCAGCCGGGTGGTGGCACACACCTTTAATTCCAGCACTCGGGAGGCAGAGGCAGACAAATCTTTGTGAGTTCGAGGCCAGCCTGGTCTACAGAGAAACCCTGTCTTGAAAAAAAAAGTGCTTAGAGAAAAATGAAGAAAAAAGAAAGGAAATATATAATTATACACACACACACACACACAGAGAGAGAGAGAGAGAGAGAGAGAGAAAGAGAGAGAGAGAGATATCTAATCAATGACATAACTTCATAAACTCAAGAATTAGGGGGAAAAAAGAACAAACCCAATACTAGCAGAAGGAAGAAAATAATTATTAGAAATTAGGTTAGAAATTTTTAAAATAGAAAAAAATCAATGAAATAAAAGTCAATCTTTGAAAAGATCAATGAAATCGATAAACCAAAACAGACAGGCAAGGGAAAAATGGAGGAAAAAAGGCCTCTTAGAAGAAAGCAGGGCGAAAGCTTCGTGACACTGGACTAAACAATGATTTCTTGAATGAAACAAAAGAATAGGAACAACAACAAATAAAACTAGACTAACAATTTTATGAAAATTAAAAATGTCTGTGCTTGGGCTGAGGCAATGGCTGGTGAGTAAAACACTTGCTGCACAGGCATGAGGCTCAGACCCCCTCATCCATGTAAAACAGCTGGCATGGCTGCACAGACCCCAGCAAGAGGGTGGGGGTGAAGACAGAGAGACAGGACGATGGCTAGGCTTCCTGGCCATCAGGACTAGAAAAACAGTGAACTCCAGGTTCAGTAAGAGATCCTGTCTGGGGCACAGGGGAGAAGTTGGAGGGGAGAGAATAGGGAGGTGATCAAAACACACTATATACATGTAATAAATTATCAAACAATAAAAAAGAAAATAAATAAAGAACCTATCTGAAAGGAATAAGATAAAGAGCAATAGAGGAAGATAACCAATATCTCCCCTAGCCTCCATCTGGGTATATCCCTGCACACACGTCTATGCATCAAAAGATGGTATCAACAGAGCAAAATGTCAACATATGTAATGGAGAAAAGTATTTGTCAACTATATATTTAACAATAAATTTATATCCAAATTGTCTAGGAAACTCCTAAAATTCAACAAAACCTTGGTTCAAAATGGACAAAGGACTTGAATAGATATTTCTTCCATGAAGCCTAAATGAGCCTCCCTAGTGGAGCATGCCCACACCTGCTATAAGGATCACCTACTAGAAAATCATTAGCATATCCTGTGTGACTCCATGGTTGGGAAAGGACTGTAGGAAGTTTACACCTGGTTTCTTCTGCACTTCATCCCACATCCTTTTGTCTTTGCTATTCTTCTTTGTATCCTTTTGCTACAATAAATCTAAGCCATGGATGTGACTCTATGTTGAATCCTGTGAGTCCTTATAGTAAATCACCAAATTTGAAGGGGTATTTGACAAACAATGTACCCACTCACCACTACCTTCACACACTCAAACACAGTCCTCCCACCATGATCCACTCATTGTGAGAATGTTCTTCTGACAGTATGAACCCAGAGCTTTATCCTAGCAACAGTTCCACATACCAAGCACAGGAGCCACCTGAATAGCTTCCCTACCAGGCAGGCTCTCAGGGCTTGCCTACACCTTGGATTCAGTGTAGCAGGGGTCAGCTTGGGCTACAAAACTGTTAATTGATCCCTCTGAGGGCTTAGTCAGTCTTGGGGACATCGAGTTAAAACAAGACTTCTTATATCTAGAATCTCGACTGCTGAGGTCTGACACAGGTTTAGACAATGACTGAAGAGCTCTTTGGTATGCCCTCTTTCCAGGGCTCTGTGTCCTTCCATCACCAGTGAAAGGACATGGTCTACATTCGAGGTTCTTAGTGGTTTGGGTAGTTATGGGTCCCTTCAAGAATCTGATGAGCCAGGCAGTGGTGGCACCTGCACTTGGAAGGCAGAGCCAGGCAGATCTCTGTGAGTTTGAGGCCACCCTGGTCTACAGAGTGAGATCCAGGTCAGGCACCAAAACTACACAGAGAAACTCTGTCTCAGGAAAAAAAAAATCTGATGAAAGTAATGTATGTTTTCCCTAGAGAACACACACACACACACACACACACACACACACACACACACACACACTTTTACCTACGACCTAGATGACTCCACTATTCCCACATGTAGATCCTGTGTTTCATTCAGCAATAAGGTCCACCAACTCTCACACTGTACAACTCTGTCAACAGCCCAACTGGGCCACGAGATGAGCTCTGCCACCTCAAACCCTCCACCTCATGAATCTTGTTGTTTGCACCAGTCTCTTAATATCTGTAAAATTACAAAGACCAAGACTAATTTTCTCTCTGCAGCACTATAGACAGAGATAGAGGGTTGCATCAAGTACAGTTATTAAATTTCCATATTTAGATGTGCAAAACCAGGCTTCTCTCGGGTCCTTGGAAGTCATTCAGTTTCCAATAATTAGATCAGCAGCTGTGGCCGTAATTCTTCACGTTTTCACTAAGGTGGGCTAGAGGCTAAGTGAGGTCCTGGTTCAGTGGAGGTGGAGGCCCCAGTGGATTTTAGAGTGGGGGTTAAGGCCCTCTTTCAGGCTCTGCCCTGAGACATCCACAGGTCTTGGCTTTTGTGGGTAACAAATGCATGCAAAAAGGTATCAGACCAAATGAGATGTCATCTCCCCTCTGAAGCTCTTCCTGGCCTCCAAGGCACACTGAACCCTTTGATCTCCAACAACACTGACAGTCTGGCTATTACAATAGCTTCTGGTGGGATACTTGTCTGCCTCCCCAGAGTATGAGCAACCCAAGATCCAAGTCATATGCTCATCCCTATCAAATTCCCAATAACTGTATAGTGAAGGGGAACAGATCAGCCTCAAGTGCTGCATGCTCTTCTCTAATATTCCAGCTCCTCTCAGTTCCAGGAGAAGCCATGGCCAACTCTGATCAGCCCCATAATTGGCTGATGGCTGGAACTTAAGTCAGACTGGCTAAGGTCAGTCCTGAGACTTTTGCTGAGGCTGTCCAAGGAGAGGCATTTCCTTCCCACAGGCCATGAAGCTGATTGATGGGCGTCTGGAAGTGCAGGGGACTATCACTAATGAAGGGCTGGATGGAGCATGAGCTCAGGCCAACTTAAGAGACAACAGAGCTGAGAGATGGAGAGAGAGGAAACATCCTAATGGTCTTGGAGACTCTGGAATCAGCCATGCCTGCAGCCAGTGCCACACATTCCAGTTTCACCAATCAATTTATTTTTTGTTTAGACTAGTTTCAAGCAACTTTCTGTCACTTATAACCATGAGTCCTAGGTGTAGCTAGAGTTTCCCTGCCTTGCCCACAGTCTGGACAAATCTTTGTCACCTGCCAGTCCCAGCCGCTCAGACCCAACCAAGTAAACACAGAAACTTATATTGCTTACAAACTGTATGGCCATGACAGGCTTCTTGCTAACTGTTTTTATAGCTTAAATTAATCCGTTTCCATAAATCTATACCTTGCCACGTGGCTCATGGCTTACCTGCATTTTCACATGCTGTTTGTCATGGCAGCAGCTGGCAGTGTCTCTTTCTGCCTTCCTGTTCTTTCTTTTCTCCTGTTAGTCCCGCCTATACTTCCTGCCTAGCCACTGGCCAATCAGTGTTTTATTCATTGACCAATCAGAGCAATTTGACATACAGACCATCCCACAGCACCTAGGTAAGCCTCCCAGACTTCCCCAGAGTTACTCTTCATGTCATAATGAATATACTTTGGGCATGAGGACAATGGTGACATGCTTGGGGTCATAGAGCAGCTAAAACTTAGGTTACTGGACATTCTCAGACAATTCTCCTCTGCCTGGGGTTCAGCACTAGAAGAAACCAAAAGCCACTAGAGAGTGAGATGCTTACTCAGCAGCACCCCATCTGGCAGGATCCAGGCCCCAGAGGTGCAAAAGGAGTCCTTCTGTAGCAATCAATGCATAGACTGCTTCAGCTCAAAGGGAGTTTTCTATTCTGAATGCTATTCAGAGTCAGTGGAGAAACTAGGGGGAAAGCTAAAGGTAAGCAGCTCAAGTATCCTCTCCACTGTGTCCATTCACTCTGTCCTGTTGCTGCTGCTATTGGAATCAGCCTCAAGTTCTAACACTCAGGTGTCTCTGAGCCAGTTAATGTAGTACACATTGACAGTGCACCTGACACCCTTGGATCCTCACTCCAGCCTGGAAGGGGTAGTTTACCTCAGGAATGATAACTGTCTTAAGATAGGATGACTATTGCTGTGATGAAGTATCATGATGGGAAGGAAAGGGTTTATTCAGTTTATGCTTCCACATCCACAGTCCATCACTGAAGGAAGTCAAGACAGGAAGTCAAACTGGGTGAGAGAATCTAGAAACAGGAGCTGATGCAGAGGCCATGGAGGAATACTGGCTTGTTCCCCATAGCTTTGCTTATTCTCCTTTCTTATGGAACTTATGACCACCAGCCCAGGGATGGCACACACCCACAATAGTTTGGGCCCTCCTGCATTAATCACTAATTAAGAAAATGCTCCCCAGGCTTTTTTACAGCCCAATATTATGGAGGCATTTTCTTAGTTGGGGTTCTCTCCCCTCAGATGACTCTCACCTGTGTCAAGTTGACATAAAATGAGCCTTCACAGTAACTGTGGATGGTGTGGAACCTAGGACCTGTATTTATGGTGCTGAATGTTGTTGAACAATCCTAGGAACAATCTCCTTCAGTTTGGGGCTAACTTTTTGCAAAGTATTGTTTGTAATTTTACTGTACTAATGCTTGTGAATCTCATCTATACATGTCAGTTCTTTATTACTTAATAAGTATATTAGCTACTTTTGTGTTGCTGTGACCAAACTATATGATATGAACAACTTAAGACAGGAGAGGCTTATTTGGACTCACCATTTCAGTTCATCACAGTAGGGATGGTATGGTGAAGCAATTCATTCTACAGCATCAGGACCATATGGCAGAGTCCCCTCACAGCATGGTGGACTAGGGAACAAAGAAGATAACAAGAACCAGGACTGGGCTAAAACTTTCAAAGGCCCAGCCCTACTGATCGACTTCCACCAGCCAAGCTGTTTGCTGTAGGTTTCACAGCCCCTGGAGTAGCACTACCAGCTGGGGACAAAGCATTCAAAACATGAGCCTGAGGAAGATGTTTCACATCCAAATAGTGTCATTGGCTCTTGCTTTGGACCAGTAAGTGATCCATTTTTATAAATATTCCATGTACGGTTGAAAAATATGCAGTTAAATGACAACCACCATAAGGCTTCTCTACATAACCACTTAATTGAGCTTTTACCCACTAAGCAATCTCACTGGCCCTTCTTTTCTGTATATTTTATAAAAAGTTTTATATCCTTGGTGCCTTGGACCAAATTTTTTTTCTGAATCTCATTAGTTTTGAAAGTATTGTCTACATTTATTCACTCATGTCCTCCAAGGATGGGCCTGTTGTGTTCATCAGTGTTATGCCCATGGGACACACAACATCATGCCTATGGGGTATGTGAAAGGGGTAGCAGCCAGCAGCATCTAAAGCTTGTCTTTCTGAGAACATTTGCTGCCTGCAGCTTCAAGCCTTAAGCCCACATTCTGGGTACCACACAAGGCGTTACAACTTTATTCAAGTCATCATCAAGACACAATCCTATTAAGATATACATTTTTCCCATCCAAAATCAGTGCTGCACACTGTTTTGCTGTGGAATGGTCTGTATGTCAAATTGCTGATTGGTCAATAAATAAAACACTGATTGGCCAGTGGCCAGGCAGGAAGTATGGGTGGGACTAACAGAGAGGAGAATTGAGAGAACAGGAAGGCGGAAGGAGACACTGCCAGCCGCTGCCATGAAAAGCAGCATGTGAAGATTCTGGTAAGCCACAAGCCATGTGGTAAGGTATAGATTAATAGAAATGGCTTGATTTAAGATATAAGAACAGTTAGCAAGAAGCCTGCCACGGCCATACAGTTTGTAAGCAATATAAGTCTCTGTGTTTACATGGTTGGGTCTGAGTGGCTGTGGGACTGGTGGGTGACAGAGATTTGTCCTGACTGTGGGCCAGGCAGGAAAACTCTAGCTACACTGTCTCTACTAAAATGACTAATAAAATGTAATTTTTGATGTTAATATTTAAATGCAAACAAACATATATGATTTTAAAACGTTTATAAAGAAACCGAATAAAAATGCTTGTTACAAATGTGTGGAAAGTGAGGGTTAACAGGCTTATAGAAAGCAGCTCCCTCTTCTGTTTAAAGAAGTTTAGCCAGGTGTGGTGGCCATGCCTTTACTTTAATCTCAGCACTCAGGAGGCAGAGGCAGGTGATCTCATATGAGGTTGAGACCAGCCTGGTCTACAGAGTGAGTTCAGGCCAGCCTGGTTTACAGAGTGAGTTCAGGCCAGCCTGGTCTACAGAGTGAGTTCAGGCCAGCCTGGTCTACACAGTGAGAGCCTGTCTCAAATAAAACAAAACCCTGCCACTGGAGCCACCTGTTCAAGGTAGCAACAACTCCTCCATTACTGCTGCCTCCTTCTCAGCCTCCCACTGGACAGCCCTTATCTGTGGGGTCATACCCCTAGAAAAGTGGCCACTGCTGGGCTCATCTGAGTAGCTCCCAACATGGAGTGAGTGCTAGAGGATGCAGTGATTTGCAGATGTGTGTGATTCTCTGGATTGCCATTTTCCTTTAGTCTTTTTCTAGAAGTGAAAGACTTCCACTGGTCAAATTCAAATCTCTGCAACTGGGTTCTCATTCCTTCATGTGAAACCAAGCTGAAAAGGAGACCCCTCAGCACAGCCAAATCTGTGTGCTCTCTTTTCTCTACGGTGCTAGGTACTGACTACAAGGCCTGTGCACACTGGTTAAGTGCTCACAGCCCAGCCCTTTAAAGGTGTCCTCTGGAGGGAGAGATTCAAGATGGCGGAGACAAGCAGACGCAGGTAGGCCTGTGTCAGCGGCCCGCGGAGGTAGACGGGTCCGGCGGCAGTGGCCGACAGCGACATTTAGGCCCGGCGGCAGCTGGCGGAGACATTCAGGCCCAGCAGCGGCCCACAGAGGTGGACAGGCCCTGCGTCGGAGATAAGCAGACGGAGGTGGCCAACAGAGACATTCAGGCCTGGCGGCGGCCCACAAAAATAGACAGGCCATGCAGCAGAGACAGGTGGACACAGGTTGGCGACTCGCGGAGGTGGAAGGGCCCGGAGGCAGCGGCCGACAGGGACATACAGGCCCAGCAGCGGAGACAAGTGGACGCAGGTGGGCCTGTGGCGGCGGGCCACAGGGGTGGACAGGCCCGGGGACAGAGAGGGGTGGATGCAGCTTGGAACGGGGATGCCCCTAGCCCCAACACCTGGGGAAGAGGCTATCTCCGTGGGTCGGAACCAGAGCAAGTCTGGGCACTCCGTCTGGGGACAACCCAGGGCCCAACTGCTGATCCTGTGAAACCCAACAACTTGGAGGTGTTGGTGAAACTACCCTGCTCAGCTGAAACCCATCTGGGAGAGGATTCAGAGGCCTACAGTTTGAAGTCTGAAGAAACAAGATCAGCTGAGGAGTTGACAAATGAACAAAACGTGACCTGGGAACACAGAAGAAGGCACTACCCAGTCACCAAACCAGATCACCAGAATCATAAGTATATAATTCACCGACTGAAATCAGCTGTCCCTGAAGAAACAGCCCAATAGCACCAATTTAACCAAGAACACCTACTAAACCAAGACTAAAAATTAGAACAAGAGAGGCACTCTCAGACACAGACACCACCTGCACCGCACAGAGGAAAAGATGAGTAGACACCAGTGCAAAAATACAGGCAACAACATAAAGACCTATATGGCAACATCAGAACCTAGTGATTCTACACCTGCAAGACCTAAACATACCATGACAGAAGAAACAGAAGAAATCAACCCTAAAAATGACTTTAAGAAGATGATAGAGGCCCTTAAAGAAGAAATAAAACATTCCCTCAATGAGGAAATAAAAACTTTCCTTAAAGAGGAAATGAAAAACTACCTTAAAGAGGAAATAAAAACTTTCCTTAAAGAGGAAATGAAAAACTCTCTTAAAGAGGAAATAAAAACTTCCCTTAAAGAGGAAATGAAAAACTCCATTAAAGAGGAAATAAAAAACTCCCTTAAAGAAATGGAAGAAAAAACGAACAAAAAATGGGAAGAAATCAAATCAAGCCAAGAAAAAGCAATTAAACAGATGAAAGAAACATTCCAAGATCTGAAAAATGAATTTGAGACAATAAGAAAACACATGCTGAGGGAATGCTGGAAATAGAAATCCTGACTAAACGAACAGGAACTACAGAAACAAGCATAACCAACCGATTGTAAGCGATGGAACAGAGAATCTCTCACACTGAAGACACAATAGAGAAAATAGATTCGTCAGTCAAAGGAAACACTAAAGACAAAAAAGTCCTAACACAAAACGTCCAGGAAATTTGGGACACCATGAAAAGACCAAACCTAAGAATAATAGGGATAGAAGAAGGAGAAGAATACCAACTCAAAGGCACAGAAAACATATTCAACAAAATCATAGAAGAAAACTTTCCTAACCTAAAGAAAGAAATACATATGAAGATACAAGAAGCTTACAGAACACCGAATAGGCTGGATCCAAAAAAAAAAGTCCCCTCGCCACATAATAATCAAAACACTAAACACACAGAACAAAGAAAAAATATTAAGAGCCGCAAAGGAAAAAGACCAAGTAACATATAAAGGTAAACCCATCAGAATAACACCAGACTACTCAATAGAGACTATGAAAGCTAGAAGATCATGGACAAATCTCATGCAGACACTAAGAGACCACGGATGCCAACCCAGACTATTATACCCAGCAAAACTCTTAATCACCATAGGCGGAGTAAACAAAATATTCCAGGATAAAACCAGATTTAATCAATACCTGTCTACAAACCCAGCCCTACAGAAAGCACTAGAAGGGAAAATTCAACCCAAAGAAGCTAAACACATCCATGAAAAATCAAGCAATAATCTCACACCAACATACACCACAGAAGAAACAAGCTGGTGTAGCTATCCTAATATCTAGAGAAAAAGGATGTTTCAAAAGAGAAGAAGTCTTGTGGCAATGCCTCAGTGGTCCAGGTAACTACCAGAACTCGGAAAAGTTGTTGAACTTGGGATTGACTGGGAGGCCAAAGATTTAAAAAGCAGAAGATTCTCTCAAGACACAAGTTGTGTGATAATAGTGTGTTTTGTGTGTGTGAATGAGAATTTGTAAATGTTGAATTCTAGGCTTCGACAATCATTGTCAGTGCAGATTAAGCTGCAAGTATTTATGCTTTAAAACTTAAATTATAAAGCTAGTTACGTATTTCTAACAACTAGTTTTAATGTTTATGAGCATATTTTACCTACATTACCTTTTCAGGATGTTGAGAAAGATGCATCACAAGCACAGGCTGGAGGCTGGGGGTAGATGGTTTTGAGGAAGAGGTCTTGGTGGACTCTTTCATAGAGCAAAGGGAAGCAATGCCTTCTGGAAATGAGCTAAGTTTTAATCTAGTCTTTAAGATTAGAAGTCAAAAACAAAAATATTAAGGAAAGGAAAACCTAATTGATCTTTGAAGTATTGTTATGTGGAATTGAGTGGGACTTTTGAGGCCTTTCTTCCAGAAAACAAGGACTTGGTTGTCAGGCCTATATTAGGCCTAAACCTTGGTGCCATGTAGTTGTACTTAAATCATTTCAATGGAAAGTGTCTTAGTGATTGGAACTTCTAGTGCAGTTTGGAGTTCTTCCATTTGAAAAATGTGATATTTGCATGGGATTGTTTGAATCTTGTTTTCTAGTCCCTCCCCATCACCACCCTCATAGTCTGAAGGTAGATTTTTCTCTTGATAAGGGAACAAAAAGGGTGAACATCTTGTTTGTAAATAGGTATCTAGTAACTAGTGGTAAACTTGAAATGGTAGAATTCTTTAAAGCCTAATTCTAGATAGCCTTAACAAAATGTATCTTAATTACTTTTGAACCTGTATTGATTTTTTTCAAATATCTTAAGTTATATTTTCTTTTTCAGAGCTGCTTCTTATTTGGGGCTACTTTTTTTTTTTAATTGAGGCGTAATTCATAAAAGGGTATATTGTTTTTGGATGAGACTTTTTACAACTGTGGCTGGATGTCTTTCTTTAGTCTTCCAAGAAGGGCCATTTTACTTTTTTAGAGTTACTTTTAAAAGTCATGAGGTCAACAACTTGGACTACTATGCATGTAAGTGCTAATGCAAATTAAAGCCCAAGTTGACCTCCAGCAGCAGTTCATTCTATGTTGACAGTGAGAGAACACTTTGCCTGTTAGGATACTGTTACTCTGTGGACTGAAATGCTGAAGAAACCCCTCCCCCTATTTTGTTTTTTTGCAAAAATCAAGGTATATTCTAGGGTTTCCTGGTTGACCTCAACAGATAAACTGAGATGATAGTCTTAGTTCAGAAATGATCTGAATGTAGATTTACAGTCTACGTGTACAGCTGGCTAAGTGAGATCGCTTTCACAGTTCTGCATGTATCCCATCAGCTCCCCATTAGTCACTGAAACTCTTAAAACTGGTATTGTAACATTATCACAATGTTTTGCGCCAATTTTATAAACTTTACAGTGCAATATGTGTTCCTTTTCTGAGGAAACCAAAGGTATATTTCTCAAGGCTCTGCTGCTATCAGCAGCGTTGATAGAGGATTTTTTTATACATTTGTAATAGATAGAAATAAACCAGAAAAAAAATAAGAAAAAAAAAGTGGTGGAGGAAAAGGTGAACAACTGCAAGAATACTCAAAAGGCTGAGAGTTGCAAATGCCGAAACAATGGTTTGCATAGTAAATGGAATAGAACAGCTCTGAACTATAGCTTACTTTTCCTGGTTTGGTCTGACAGAATGATTGAATGCTTTTGTACAAAAATCAGAGCCTTAAAAACAAGGATTTTGGTGAGATTGTAAAATGGTATGCCACTTTGGCAAAACAGTTTGGTGGTTGGTCAAAATGCAAAACATTGTTACTCTGTTACTCAACAATTCTACCCTTAGGAATATATCCTCAAACTACTGAAAATGTGCACCCTATGAAACATGTACATGAAGGTTTACAGCAGTGTGTTGCTAATAGTAAAAAAGTTAAAACAACTCAAATAGCTGTCAAATACTGGAGAGAAATAAAATGTGTCTTATTCATACAATAGAAATATTATTAAGACATAAAAATGAATGAGAAACTGACAGATTAAATGACTTTGGTGAACCTTCATAATTTCATTTGTAGATCTTTCCATTTCTAATTTATAAATACATTTGGGGTTATAAATAATAAATGTACTGCCTCCTGTCAACATTGTATACTTCTATTTGATGATTTCTGTGTCAAACATTATATGGAAATGTTTCCAAGTATTTTCTGTATTAACTGTGAATGAATAGAACAAAATAAATTGCCTGTGATGGAAAAAAAAAAAAAAAAAAAAAAAAAAAGGTGTCCTCTGATCTTGGGATTTTCAGCCTCTATTTGTTCCCACACTCCATTCTGCAGCCCCCAGATTTCCTCACCCAACAGACATTTGTTCCAACATACTCAAAAGCCAGAATGGGTACCAAGAGTCCCTCTTGCCAAAGTTCCCAACAAGGAACATCAGCTCTGCCTGTGACAACCAGGTAGCAAGGGCAAAGTCCTTGAGGACTAAGAAAAAAAAGTGAGCCATTCTATTATGTATGTGAGAAAAGGGGAAGTTTCTGGGATCATTTAAACCAAGCTTTAAAAGGCAACAAGGGAGCTGGGTGGTGGTGGCACACACCTTTAATCTCAGGATTTAGGAGGCAGAGGCAGGCATAGCTCTGAGTTTGAGGCCAGCTTGGTCTACAGAGCGAGTTCCAGGATAGCCAGGGCTATGCAGAGAAACCCTATTTTGAAAAACCAAATAAAAATAAAATAAAATAAAAGGCAACAAGGAGGAAGGGAAGAATATTTGTAGTAACTGAAACAGATGTGTGAAGGTAAAAATATGTGAGTGTGCATAATGGACAGACAGTAGGGGCAGATGCAACACCCTTTTAGTATCCAACCACTATCATGGTCCTAGCAGGACCAGAAAAGGGCCCAGGAATCCATTGGAACTGAAGCTTACTCCAAAGAGCCTCAGTCCTGCCATAAGATTCAGAAACTCAAGATTCTGAAGCCCCAAGCCAGGTTCACCAAAAAGGACAGACAGAGACGGGCCTTTAGATGGCGAGAGTGAGATGACAGAGGCGTGGGAAGGTTATAAGAGGAAAAAGGACGCCCGAGCGGGCAGCAGCTAGCAGAGACAGATATGAGCAAGGCCAGGTCGCGGAGCATAAAGTGGTATAATAAGGCGTCTTGGCAGAGACTTCAGGCTGGCGGCGGACAGCAAGAGCAAAGACCCAGGGCAAAAGCTGACGGGGAAATTCAGGAGACAAGACGGACGAAGGAGGTAGAGCAGGAAGGACCCGGCGGCAGGACAAGCAAGACGCAGCAATTGAACAGGGACGACACTACTAGAACCAACACCGGGAAGAACGTATCTCCGGGGACGGAAACGACGATGGCTGAACATCTTAAGACAAACCGTACTGAGAGGACCACACGAGGTGGTAAACAGCTGCGATGAGACTGGAGAAACCGATCAAGAAGACAACTTGGAGGTGATTAGGTGAGGACTACCCCGCTCACAAGTCTGACAAAGCCCATCTGGGAAGGAGTGTCGAGAGGGCTAGCAGTCGGTAAGTCTGAAGAAACAAGAAGCTAAGTAGAAAATGAAACATAACATGACCTGGAACAGAGAGAAGGGTGCAGAGACAGTTCACCAAAACCAAATCACAGAAATCATAGTAGAGTATGAATAAATGAAATTTTATACATATATGAACGGGAGGAAGTCGATTGTTGTACTAGATCAGAATAGGCATCACCTAAAAGATTACTAAATAGTCTCACTATTCGGAATCAAGTTGCGAACCAATTTAACCAAGAACCTACTAAACAAGAAAATTAGAACAAGGAGGACTCTCAGACACAGACACCACTTGCACGCACAGAGGAAGATAAGTAGTGCCAGTGCAAATAAGACAAAAATAAAGACTATATGGCAACATAGAACTTAGTGATCTACCCTGCAAACTGATAACCAGACAGAAGAAACGAAGAAATCAACTCTAAAAATGACTTTAAAGAAATGATTAGAGGCTCTTAAAGAAAATAAAACTTCCTAAGAGAGAAATTAAACTCTCTTAAAGAAGGAAATGAAAAACTCGCCTAAGAGGAAATAAAAATTCCTAAGAGGAAATGAAAAACTCCAAGTGGGGGGCAGTGGCGGCGGGCGGCGCGCACGCGGCGTGCACGCCTTTAATCCAGCACTCGGGAGCAAGAGACGGCAAATCTCTGTGGAGTTTCAAGCAGCTGGGCTCCAAGTGAGTTCCGCAGGAAAGGCGCAAACCTAACAGAGAAACACTGTTCAAAAACAAAAAAAAAAAAAAGAAGAAAGAAGAAAAGAAAGAAAAATCATTAAGAGGAATAAAAATCTTAAAGAAATGAAGAAGGCGTGCAGTGTGGGCACGCTTTATCCCAGCACTCGGAGGCAGAGCAGGCGGATCTTGTGGTTCGAGCCACTGGGCTACAAGTGGTTCCAGAAAAGGCAAAAGTCAAAGAGAACCTGTCTAAAAAAACCAAAAAAAAAAAAAAAAGAATGGAAGAGAAAAAACACAAAAAATGGAAGAATCAAATAGCCAAGAAAAGCAATTAAACAGATGAAGAAACATTCCAAGATTGAAAATGAATTTAGAGAAATAAAGAAAACACATGCTGCGGGAATGCTGGAAATAGAATCCTGATAAACAAGATAAATCATGAACAGGGGAACTACAGAAACAAGCATAACACCGAATTGCAAGAGATTGGAACAGAGAATGCTCCAACTGAAGACCGAAAATAGAGAAATAGATATTCGTCATCAAAAGAAAAAACTAAAGAACAAAAAAGTCATAACAAAAAACGTCCAGGAAATTATGGGAACAATCTATGAAAAGACCAAACTAAGAATAATATGGTATAGAAGAAGGAGAAGAATACAACTCAAAGGCAAGAAAACATATTCAACAAAATCATAGCAGAAAAATTTCTACCTAAAGAAGAGCAAGCCAACCTACAGTCCATTATGCTGAGCTCTCCTGAGATGGAGTCAACAAGGTTAGGGCAATGCACCCTAGCTCCCACTGAGCATGTCCCATAAAATAATAAAAAAGGGGTGGGTATGTGGGATGACTCATCCCTAACAGGCCTGAGGGCTAGCCAGCCCAAACAAGTAAAAAGATACTTTCTGAGAGCCAAGCTGGGTCTGCCTAAGGGCCTTAGCAATAGCAGCTGAGACATGATCTGGAGATGACCTGGACCAATTAGAGGCAGCCATGTCACACCAGCATATGCATATTCATCAGACCTTCCCCCAGGGTGGGGTGGAGGGTATATAAGCCTTGCTTCTTCCTGAACAATAAACTGAGCTTGTTGTTTTGACATTCTTCCAGAGTCTGTGCCATTGACTCTACGCCTACTCGGCCCCCTCCCCAAAACGGAACAACAGCACAGATCTCTGCTACATTCTACAATGAGGAGAACATTTACAATTTTCTTTTGATCTGACAGAATTAGTTGCCGTTGAAGGGACTCCTCCAATGAAATCTTCTCTGCACTCTGATTTGGCAGTTCTTCTGAGCACATAAGACAGCTTTCTCTTCCAGCTCTTTTCTGCATCTCTCCATGTCCATGTCCCCAGAACTCAGCTCTCCATCTGCAATTTCTACATGACAACCTTTGCAATCACCACCACCACCCCTAGGTCCCATGCCAGAAAGTGCCTGGTTGCTACAAAGGTGACAGGGCACACTGGGAAGAAGACTCGTTGATTGCAGAAGACACTTAAGTCCTGTGTTTCCAGGTGGGAAAATGTTAGAACAAATGCAGTATACTTTATAGTCACAGTTAATGGTTCAGATTGTTTATTTCTTTGATGCTGACTACTGTACTAGAAAGAAACAGATTTTTATTTATCTGTCTTTGCTTTTTTTTCCACACAGACCAATGTCTATGCTTTTTTTATCAATTAATGGGAAGTAGTAGCCTATAGAGTGCTTGTGATGTTGGGGGGAGGCGGTTTAGATGTCTCTGGGGGAAATAAAAGATAAGAACTTCTTGTGTTCAGAGCATGGACTATTATTTAATTTTACTTTATTTTAATTATTTAATTAATTTATTTTAATTCCTTCCAAAAGGAAGTCTGAACACTGACACTAAATTACAGACACAAAAGATGAAGAGACCCCCCAAGCAGCATCCCCACTTTGTTAGCTCACACTTCAGTCCTCTCTACTGAACATTGGGGTACATGCTGATGTGGGTGCTGGGATCTGACCTCAAGTCATTTGGAAAAGCAGTACATACTCTTAGCCACTGAGCCAGCTCTCTACCCATCTCAATTTGTTTTAAGTGATGGGATCTTACTATGTCCCCCTAGGGTAGCCCCAAACTCCTAAGCTCATATGTTCATCCCTGTCTCAGCCTCCTAAGTAGCTGGGACTACAGGTCTACACCCCATACCCAGAAAAAGTTTATTATTAAAGCTTAAAAAAACTATCATAGAAATAAAAAAGCCAGAATAGCCAGGAGGTGGTGGCACACACCTTTAATCCCAACACACAGGAGGCAGAGAGGTGAATTTCTGAGTTTGAGACCTGCCTGTTCTACACAGTGAGTTCCAGGACAGCCATAGCTACACAGAGGAAACCCTCTCTCAAAAAATCAAAAGAAAACAAAAAGCCAGGCATGGTAATAACTCTGTAATCTCAAGATTACAAGAACTGAAGGCAGAGAGATCAGATGTTAAATGTCATCTTCAGCTATACACCCAGCCTGAACAACATGAGGCCCTGTCTTAAAACAAAGGAAGGAAGGAAGGAAGGAAGGAAGGAAGGAAGGAAGGAAGGAAGGAAGGAAGGAAGGAAGGAAGGAAAGAAAGAAAGAAGGAAAGAAGGAAAGAAGGAAAGAAGGAAAGAAGGAAAGAAGGAAGGAACCAACCAACCATTAAGAGGCAACCATTAAGAGCCTTCAATCTCTCTCCCAGTCCCATACCATCCCCAGGCTCCCAAAGGAGCACTATTCTACATCTTATTGTCTTACACTTATTCTTTGTTTATGTGCACATATGTACAGAGGCCAGAGGACAAGCTCGGGTGTTTTCTCTCAAGACAGGGTATCTCATTTGCCTGAAGCTTACCAATTCAGCTAGACTGGCCAGCCAAAGAAGCTACAAGCATGTGCCACCACATCCAGAGTTGTTGTCTTGGGGTGTGTGTGTGTGTGTGTTTTAATATGGGTCCTGAGGATGGAACTCAGGTCCTTGCACTCTCAAAGCACTCTACTGTTCTGTTAACTGTTATCTACCCAACAACTCACCCCTTTATTCTTCTCTAGAGTTGTACTATATGTGTTTGTCATTAAATAGCACTTTGTTTTGTGTTTTTAGTGTTAAAAGAAAATTTTTCTCTGGGTGTGATGACACAATTCTTTAATCCCAGTACTTGGGAGACAGAGGCAAGCACATCTCTGTGAGTTCTAGGCTAGTCTCGTATACATAGCAAGTTCCAGGCCCACCAGGGCTACATAGTGAGACCCTGTCTTAAAACAAAGAAAAAAGGCAGGGCAGTGGTGGCCCGTGCCTTTAATCCCAGCACTTGGGAGGCAGAGGCAAATAGATCTCTAAGCTGGAGCCTGGTCTACAGAGTGAGTTCCAGAACAGCCAGAGCTGCACGGGAAAACCCTGTCTCAGAAAACCAAAAAGGAAAAAAAAGAAAGAAAGGAAAGAAAAAGAAAGGAAGGAAGAAAGGAAAAATTTCCTAAACCAGTTATATTGAGTAGTGTATTTAAGCAACACCAGAGGTAATTCTGAGACCATCCACCAACATCAGACAGCTCTTACCAGGAGAACAGAGGTTAGACAAAGAAAACAAATTGTCTGTGACCTCCTCAATCAACCTACCAATTGGTTTCAGATTAACTAGTTGTTTACATTTTGGTTAATTGGCTACTGGGGCTCCTGAAACCACCCAAAACCCTATTACTGACATTAAACTTCTTATTGATTGGTATGCTGGGCCCAGAACAGATATCCAGGGCAAATCGAAGGCCACCTAAAAATAATAGTTAACATTGTCTTGGCAAAATGGAAACACTGCACAATTCACTCTTTTTCAATTCTATTTCTGCCACTCGCCCTTATGTTCCTGGAGCCACATTTTCTCATGTCACTATAATTGACTCATTAATATTGTTCAAAAGGATCCACTGAATAAACATATCAGAGTTTATTTATCCATTCTACCGCTGATGAACATTTGAGCTGTTTCCTGTTTGGGGCAATTTAGAATAATGCTGTGAATAGTTGTAACCACCTTCTTGGAGTGTGATGTATATCACCATAAAACTTACCCATTTTAAGTAGAATATAAATTCATACCTTTGTGTAAACCTCACCACCACTTGAAGGTCCTTCATGCCTGTTTACAGCCAATCCCACTTGTGGTAGACCACCACTGCTCTGCTCTCTGGCATTCTGGCTTTTCCATAAATTTCACATAAGTAGACTCAGACAATAAGCAGTTATTTACATCCGGCTCCTTTCCCAGTGCATAATATGTTGAGGCTCCATGTTTGATCCTTTTCATTGCTGAAGGGTGTTCCATTCTGTGCCTTTGCCTATCATTGCCCAGTAGGTAAAAACCTGGTTGAATTTCAGGTTTCAGCTGAGAGATGCTCTGAGAATGTTTGTGTGCAAGACTTTGTGGGGACCAGTATTTTCATTTCTCCGGGAGTAAAATTAATGGGAGAGAGTAATTTTATGTTCAATTTTTTTTTTATTTGAGACACACTATCCCAAGCCAGCTTCAAATTTGTAATTGTTTCTGCCTCAGCCTCCCCAGTGCTGGGACTGCAGATGTATACCATCAGGCCTGGCATACTGTATGTTTGACTCTTTTCTCATTTTTAAAGTGCTGGAGATGGAACCCAGAGCCTTGCTTGGTCATTAAGTGCTCTACTACTGAACTATACCCACAGCCTGTGTCTAACATTTTTAAAAAACAATGTAACTGGCAGGCAGTTCTTCAGTTACTATTCTTCACACTGCTCATACCAAAGGGCACTAAATAATCTTGTTTTCCAAAGTGACTGAGCCATTTTGCATTCACCACTTATGTCAGAGCAGGACTGAATATGAGTGGGAGGAGGAAGATGGTCCCCTTAGGGGGTGCATGACTAGGGTGGTGAGGCTGGATGTAGGGAATTCTAAATGAAGTGAGGGATACTCAAGTTTAGAGAAATCCCACCACCATCCAGTTTTTAGCCTACCCAAACCCCATGTTCATGTCTGTGAAATAGGTACCAGGCTGTGCTACTGGAAAGGAATTCAGAACTGTTGAATTAACTATGCACTACCTGGGCTTGGGACCCTCAACCTCCCATCACCATTAATTACTATCAACCTCATGGCTCAGGGACATCAGCCCTTCAACCTATTTACTTCATAGTTTACTTTAAATACAACTGGGAACTCCAGATGTCTAAAAAAAAAAGAAAGAAAGAAAGAAAGAAAGAAAGAGAGAGAGAGAAAAAAAAAACGTATGTAACTAAGAGAAATGCTTACTCACTTAATCCAAATCTTCATGGACAAACAAGCATTCAGACTGCATTTACACAGATCTGCTTTTGACTGGAGAATGGAGGACCTCTCTAACACAGAATAGGATGTTCCTGGTTTTGCTCTGTTGCCTCCAGCCACAGTGTGTTACTGCCTGGCTCCCACACCCCTGTGAAATCCCAGAAGTCCCCAGAAACACCTCGGCGATGTCTGAGGGGGCAAAAGGGATAAAGGTGAAAAGACCTTTGGAGCAAGAAAGACACAGGCGCGGCTCAGACCTGACACTTATCAGCAGATAGTCTGAGGCTCAAGGGGAATTAAAGCCCCCGGGCTCCATGGGCTGTGGGAGTGAAGTACCAAGTGCTTCTAGTGGTGAAATCATTCCCATCAGCCGGGAGACTGTGTCCAAGGCAGGAAGCAAGAGAAGAGATGCCCTGTTTTGATTCTCTTGATTCCCTTCCAGCCCTTGTCCACATACACTGAATCCTGATATAGTATAAGGCAAGGTGACCTAGACCCTTAATCCCATCACTCAGATGGTGGAGGCAGGAGGATCCTGATTAGAGGACCAGCCTTGGCTGCATACACATCGAGTTCCAGGTCAACCTGAGCTGCATAGTTAGACCTTAACTCAAATACAGAAAAAGAAAGGAAAGGAGGGAGGGATGGAGAGGGGGAGGAAGAGGGGGAGAGGGAGTGGAAATCTGACAGAGGTGTCACCTCTGTCTGGCCAGAACAAAGCATACCTTTTTGACAAGCGACAAATACATGTTCATATGACCACAAAATTCCAGTAGAGAAATAAAGCCAGCTGTAAGAAGACCCAACTCCAAGCACCCCAACCTCAGAGACATTTAAGTCATGTAACAAGTCACCAACAAAAATGTAACCACAGCTTTTTTTAAAATAAGCATTTCCAGTAACCCACCACTGTCTCAGCTTTATCCTGAAGCCTTATTACCTCAGGGCCACTCCAGCTCTATAACCTGAGCTGAGGAATGGATTTCCTGGTACACACTGAGTTGTTGGCTTTTTGTTAAATGAAATTTTTTGAGAATTTCATGTGAGTGCAGGTGCCACCCCCAGCTTATTCATTATTGTTGTTACATATATACATATAAATTTATAAATGTAACCTGCTGATGCCCTTTAGTGTGGCTCCTATGTGTATTAGAACTGATAGTTGGCATTTGTGGTGATCTATTGTGTACCCTAATAAACTTACCTGGGGATCAGAGGACAGAGCCAGCCACTAGATTAGACATAGAGGCCAGACAGTGGTGACACACACCCTTAATATCTGGCTCCGGTTTTCTTTTTTTTTTTTTTTTTTTTGGTTTTTTCGAGACAGGGTTTCTCTGTGTAGCTTTGCGCCTTTCCTGGGACTCACTTGGTAGCCCAGGCTGGCCTCGAACTCACAGAGATCCGCCTGTCTCTGCCTCCCGAGTGCTGGGATTAAAGGCGTGCGCCGCCGCCGCCGCCGCCGCCGCCGCCGCCGCCGCCGCCGCCGCCACCACCACCACCACCCGGCTCGGGTTTTCTATTAATAAGACCTTTTAAGATTCATGTTACAAGGATTGGATAATCTATTGGGCTCGCTCATGCCTGGAGAAGACTTCCTCTCTCAGCAACCATTAATTACCCATAGTTCATCTAGGGATGGGACATTGTGAGATTTTTTCCCCATTCACATTGGCGTGTTAACTGGTGTTGCCATTTTTCAGGTCTAAGCAACCACACTGTTAAGATTTCATGGACACAGTTTCCAGTTATATACAGAAGACACTGACATCCTGGTCTTCTGCCCCTTATAATCTTCTGTTCTCTCTTCTGCAATGTTCCCTAAGCCTTAGTTGTAAGGGTTTTGTCTTAGCTAAGGAGAAAACTCCTTCCCAAGAACCCTCTAACAGATATCTGCTTACATCTCAAATTCAAGGGCTAAGACTGGATCACCAACCTTCTCATTCAGTGGGAACCAACACAGAAGAGACTGCCAAGATACTCTACAGGACACAGAGAAAAGCAACTGGGAGACTCTAGGCCTGTAGGCTGAAGAATGAATGCCCCAACGTTGCAGAAGAACTTTGGGTAACTGTCCAAGTAGGCAGCTATCTCTGTCATTTCCAGAACCTTTTGGAAATTGCTTACAATGCTCTTCCTGTTTACTTAGATAATACTATATCCTTCTGAGGGCTTTGGTGTAGTTGAAAACTAGATAGTTATAATTTTCCTTGATTATGATAAAAGATAAATTAGATATGAAACTTGAGACCCACAAATATAGAATAGATAGAATATTTTTCTTTAATTTTACAAAATACAAATAGAGTAGATATTATAAGTAATTCTTGCTTCATAGCTGTTCTTTTATATGTAATTTTACTATGTTAAAGTTAAAACCTTCCTTTTTGTTTAGACAGAAAAAGGGAAATGCTGTGGGATAGTGCTTTTGTACACTGGTTTAATAAAATGCTGATTGGCCAGTAGCCAGGCAGGAAGTATAGGCAGGGTGAGCAGACTGAAGGAATGTTGGGAAGAGGAAAAACAGAGTCAGGAGTTGCCAGCCAGATGCAGAGGAAGCAAGATGTGAATGTCTAACTTAGAAAAGGTGCCAAGCCATGTGGCTAAACATAAATAAGAATTACTGGTTAATTTAAGTGTAAGAGCTAGTCAGTAATAAGTCTGAGCTAATGGCCGAGCAGTTTTAATTAATATAAGCTTCTGAGTGATTATTTTATAAGCAGCTGTGGTGTCCTTGGTGCTGGGCGAACACAGAAAAACCTTCAGCTACAGTGAGATATCTCTGCTTCGCTTAGACCTATCACAAGTTACAAGGTAAGGGTGTGACACAGAATTAGGAAAGCAGGGCAGGGTGGCTGCCATTTTCCCTGAGGAGCTCCTTCAAGGTTCACAGGAAGGGAATGAGGCTCAGAGACCTTAAGTCCCTCACCCAAAGCCCCATGTGTCTTCAAAAGCCCCACCAGAGCCTAGAAAAGCCACTTCACCCAGGAGTGTCTCCACTATGTCCAGCTCTATGACTCCACAGGGCATGAGCATTAACCTAAAACTTAGCCAGAGGTATGGCATGGACAAGGTCAAGGTCCTTCAAAAAGATCCCTCCAGTGCCTCTCACTGGGCCTGCCTACAAAGCCCACATTAGGGAAAAGCACTTTGAGGCACTCACCAAAGCTTGCCAAGCAGGCTAGTGAGAACCCACTGCCCAACAAACTGTATCTCTAGGTTCCTCGTGCCTGGCCAAACTGCCTCATTACTCAGAGCTGAACTCACGCTTCTGGGGAGGTCATGTTTTAATCCACCCACAGTCTGTGTGCAGCCTCTCGTGGCGGCTCAGGTCTGCTACCAGCAAAGGAAACAGCCAGGCTAGGAATGTGTGGAGGCAGGAACACAGCACAAGCAGCACATCCCATGCCCACCCTGCCCACCACAGCCTTCTTCTAGCCAGCCAAGCACACTTCAGACAGAAGCTGAGATGAGGTCCACGTCCTTGCCTCCAATGGATGAGTATATTTATTTAAAAAAAAAAAAACAACAACTTTCACACTGGCTATTTCTGTCTGCTGTGTTCAGACTCTTGGAGAGTGAACAACAGGCAGTTTAACTTCATGGGAGGTACTGGAATAGGTCTGTTGTCAGTTCTGCCTGAGAGAGAGAGAGAGAGAGAGAGAGAGAGAGAGAGAGAGAGAGAGAGAGAGAGAGAGAGAGAGAGAGAGAGAGCTGGAGAATTCATGGCCAGGCTAAGGCTCATGTTCAGTGACAAAAAGTGAATGTTTATTTAGCCCAGACCGGGAACAGCCACCCACTCTGGAGTTCCCACTAATAGCAAAAACTCCCTTTGTATGGAAGCCATGTTTGCACCCAAGGACATTTAAAAGCCTTCATGATCTTACTTACAGACTTTCTGGGTCAAACATCTACTTGACACTTGAGAGTGAGTGAGAGTGGCAGTGGGAATTACCAGCACATGTAGTTGTGTCCCCAATACACATGCACCTTCTATAACCTTCCAGGACCTCTCTGTACCATCACCCACACCTTCAGGTTGCAGGAACTAGACAATGCATTTGATCTCATTCATGCTAACATTTTATTCTTGGGCTGTGGAGATGGCTCAGCAGGTAAAAGCACTTGCCATTCAAGCCTGACAGTCAAGGTTCAATCCCACACAAAGGTGAAGAGACCCCACTCCTGAAAGGTGTCCTCTGACCTCCCCACTCATACTGCAGTGTGTCACGTGCTCTCCCTCCCCCCTGTCTCTGTCTGTCTGTCTGTCTGTCTCTCTCTCTCTCTCTCTCTCTCTCTCTCTCTCTCTCTCTCACACACACACACACACACACACACACACACACACACACACACCAGTAAGGGGACAGAGTGAGCACACAAAAACACATTAAAGATTTTTTTTAAGCTTTATTCAATCACAGGGACTAAGAAATGTGGAGAAAGGCAAACGACCTGTTTCTTGTTTTCCCCCTCCCCCACTCCAGCCTGACCCAGAGGAAGCTGACATAGTACCCAGGTTTAAACTTTGCTTGCTGAAGTGTTTCTCCGAATAGGACTCCCCTTGTTCAGAGCTTGAAAACTTTGCATACATTGAAAGTATGCAGGCAGCATAGACACACATACAGAGTGGATCTCCCATTTATAGAATAATAATCTTCATACCACTCTGGGGTCCACTGTGCTTGTGGTAAGAGCTCAAGTTCAGTGTCAGCAAACCTGCCAGGCTTCTGTGGGAGACTCACAGCACTCAAGCTCTTCTGTTTATTTTTGGTGGGAGAGAGGAGGAAATAAAGGGTGACTTTGAACCTGAGTGCCAACACAAACTTTAAAAAGGAACGACATTGCCAAGTGCAGAGTATTCCTGCCTGTCCTCAGGTCTCTACCAAACGTTGGAAGCTAGGGCATGAGAAGGAACAAGAAACCTATGTCTTCAAGCCCTAACTCGGCAGCTAGCTCACCAGAACATATCCCTTTCTCTTGTTTGCTTTATTTTCTGAGACAGAGTCTCTCTGTGTAACAGCTCTGGCTGTCCTCAAACCCACAGAGATCTGCCTACCTCTGCCTCCCAAGTGCTGTGATTAAAGGCATGCACCACCACTGCCCAGCTCAAGTGTACCATTCTTGCTTCAGGTCCTAACCCTGTACCTCCAGTGTGCTCTGTATAGCTCCCTACAGTCAGGCGCTCAAGCAAAGCCACATCATTCCAACTCACTCCTTTCCAGCTATCCACTGATGCTAACACTATCTTAGACTCAAATACCTTCTGTGCTGTGGTGTTTGGGGAGGTCACCTGGCCAGGAGTAATGAGGCCCGACTCCTAATTCTGACTGTCACATAGTCACTGTTGGACCCTCAAGAACTCTATCTCTTCTTGGGGTCTCATTTTCTTTACCCGTAAAGACTAGATTAGATGATCCTAAAGATTCCTCTCATGGCTGGCCTATTTCACCCACACATTCATTCTAACATTAATCCAAGCCAGAACCAAGTTCTGAGCATCCTGCACCAGGCACAGTATGTCATGTGACTGTGGCCTGCCACCTAAAGAAAGCTGATAGCATTAGGGATACGATCTCCTTGCTTCCATGGACACTGCATGGTGCAGAGTGGGGAAAACAAAACCAGCTCTCCCACCTGCCCAACCAACAAAGAGAAGGTGTTTTTCTGTCCCTCATCCAAGGTCACATCCTAGGAGAGTCTTCGGAGCATTTTCGAAGTTTCAAGTTATTTTTTGAGGTTTTGGGTGTTTGCATTTTAAGTTGCCTCTTTCCAGGGAAGGGTAACACTACCTCTTTCCCTCCTAATACGTCCTTTATTCTCCTGGGTTTTGCCGAGAGAGAGAGAGAGAGAGAGAGAGAGAGAGAGAGAGAGAGAGAGAGAGAGAGAGAGAGAGAGAGAGAGAAAACGCTACTCGTTTCAAAGTATTAAATATGGTGTTTTTCAAGTTGCACGGGCCCTCAGAAGATGAGCTTCAAGCAAACAGACCCGTAGAAAGAATTTCTGGCCCATTCCTCGATACCACCTAAGTAAACACTTACCACCCCCAGTTTCTGAACACCTGTTGGACCTGCTATGACTCTCCTCCATTTACAACCGTGAGCTTCCTCCCTGAGCCTCAAAGTTTGTGGGAGGATTTCACCCTGTTCAAAGAGCTCCAGAGCGCTGTGCCAACCAAAGTCACTGGGTCTGTGTAGTTGGGCGTTGATGGGAGATAGCGCCTAGCTCTGCCTCCCACAGCTTTTCTTGCTGATGACGTTGAAAGGCAAGGGGAAATGGTGGTCTCAGACCGTAACCCCCGGTCCAGCCAACGCTGCAGGTGGATACTTGCATCCCAGTGATTCCATCGTGACCTGAGCCCACAGCATCCTCACGAAGGCTAGACACACACACCACACACACACACACACACACACACACACACACACACACACACACACACACACACACACACACACACACACACACACACACACACACACACACACACACACACACACACACACACACACACACCGCCGCCGCCCGCCCCCTCCCTGGCTGCCACCAATCAGCGTCCCGAGCGGCGCTAGCGGAGTCAGGTCGGCAGCCATTGAGCGCCAGGGCCCGAGGCGGCGCCTCACCCGCCCCCTCGCAGGATGCCAGGCGCCCCGCAGCTGGCGAGGTGGGCGCAGCGCGCGGGGCGCGGGGTTAGAGAGAAGCGCGTGCCCGCTTCCGCTCCGCCTCCGTCCGGGGGCGCGGGCGCGGTGGCCCGGGCGGAGGATCGCAGGGGGCAGGGCCAAGACAGCGAGGAGGGGCACCGGGGGAAGCGGGAGCGATAAAAGAAGGCAAGGCTGCCCCACCCCGAGGCAGGCCGGTGGGCAGTCTCTTGCGTCCCTTCCGTCCGGCCTGTGTTGGAGGCGGCGGGGAGGCGCGCGGCCCGCTGCCGGCCCATGGAGGCTTTCCCTTGGGCGCCACGCTCGCCCCGCCGCGCCCGCGCCCCCGCGCCTATGGCGCTCGTGCCCAGCGCCCGCTACATGAGTGCCCCGGGCCCGGTGCACCCGCAGCCCTTCAGCTCTTGGAACGACTACCTGGGGCTCGCCACGCTCATCACCAGGGCTGGAGACCGGGGCTCCCCGCCCTCCTCGTCCCACTGCTCCTCCCACGAAGGGTCCGGGCCCTTGGCAGCAGGACCCACGCTGGGGCCGCCCGACGACGAGGAGGACGACGATGGCGATGAGCAGGGGACCCGGGACGGCTACTTGGGGGGCGCGCTGGAACTGCGCGCGCTAGAGCTGTGCGCCGGCACCGCCGAGGCCGGGCTGCTGGAGGAGCGCTTCGCTGAGCTGAACCCATTCACAGGGCGCGCCGCCGCGGTACTGCTGAGCTGCGCGCCCGCCGCCTCCGCCGCCCCCACGGCCGAGGTGACGCCGCGCGAGGAGCCAGGCCCTGCGTGGGCGGCAGAACATCGTCTGCACGCGGCCTCCGGAGCGGCTGCCGCGCGTCTGCTGAAACCGGAGCTGCAGGTGTGTGTGTTCTGCCGGAACAACAAGGAGGCGGTGGCGCTGTACACTACACACATCCTCAAGGGTCCCGACGGCCGAGTGCTGTGCCCGGTCCTGCGCCGCTACACGTGCCCCCTTTGCGGTGCCAGCGGCGACAACGCACACACCATCAAGTATTGCCCGCTCTCCAAAGTGCCACCGCCCGCTGCTCGCCCGCCGCCGCGCAACACAAGGGACAGCCTGCCCAGCAAGAAGCTACGCTAGGGCTGGGCTGCGGACACCTGAAGCCATGGTAGCGCCTCCTTTCCCCTTTGGCTCAACTTAGGAAGTAGTCTTGGTTTTGCGGGAGCCGGCGGGGCGCAGCACTTTGCAGTGGAGTGGTCTGGTCTCTGACGTTGAAATCTTGAATTTTGTCTCTAGTTTCTAAAGCGCGCAACCAGAATCGTTGAGGGCTGAGCGGGTATAACACGGGCTCTAAGTGTGGCGACTGAAGCGTTGTTTACTGTATACGTTGGCCTATTTTAGGTGCGCATCAGTATGAAACTGTCTCTGACTTTGGATGTTGCGTTTTGTGAATGGAGGCATTTTATTAGCTCTAGAGTATTTTTAATAGCCTCTGAACTTGTGTGCAAAACTAACCATTTTATGGAATGTCGGCAAATGTCTATTTTATTGTTTGATGCAATTTATTAATTTTTTAAGTTTGTCCTTAACTCTAATTGCAGGTAAACAATTTAGTACACTTCCCAGTATCAATTTGAGAGGATGTTCCTCCTCGTAGCTTGTTTCTGTCCTAGCTGGGAGGCTTAAAGGCACAATCTTTAGCAGGTGGAATAGTTCCTTAACCTTTTATGTATGATATTCTAGTGAATTAGCAAGTAGCCCTTCCCACCCTCTTAAAATTAACTGTGCCAAGTCCTAATCATATCGTGTACATATTTGGAAATGGTGCTGTTTAAGAAGACTTGTGTATTTATACAGTGACAGTATATGAATACATTAATCTCCCCCTGTAAACTCCTACCTAGCATCTTCTCAATGCACCATCCCCAGACCTGTCCAATTGTCTGATGCTGAGATCCAAGAGAGCAGTGTTAACTCACCTTGATTGCTCAATTTCAACTTCTTAAATAGAAAACAGGAAACTATGAAGCAATAACCTGAGTTCCAGAAGGTTCTACTCTGGGCTGTCTGCCTTCAGATATACAGAAGGTGTGCCAGAATAAACACCATTTAAAGGCTCCAACACCTGGGGTTGGGTACAAGTATTATGACCTCCCTGGTGGTGGTTCCACTCTTACTGGTCTGCTTCCAGAACCTAATCTTCAGGGAAAATTTCCTAACCCCTTACTTCCAGTACTCCAGTAAATCCATCACATTGAATGCTGGACTATGGACATTGAATGATGGGACTATACCATCAAGACAGTAGATGCAGAGATAAAGGTGGATTAAGATAAACTAAGACATAACACTAAACAACATTACCTGAAAATACCAGCCAAGAGTTTATGTATATAAAACTTAACAGTAGTCAGATTTAGCTAGAGTACTGGGAACAGCTAACTTCCACAATAAATGTAAAAATACTGGTTAGCTCTGTGCCCTATTGGTAAAAGGGAGGTGCATCATATAAAAAGATGGGGTTGGTGGAAAGACGTTCTTAACAAGAAAATAACCATTATAGCCCCACAGAATTGGCAGATTCCACTTGGCCTGGGTCGCAAACTTAATAAAACCATGTAGTTCCTTGTTCTTTTGCTAGAAAATAAACCATTTGTTTTGGGGTGATGTTTTTCAAGTGAACATAAATTCACATTCTCTCCACTAACTGGTCATGTTTTCCAAGAAATGAACATTCTCAAAGGGCAAACTCAAGTCATTCAGCTCTTTGAATTGTGGTAGTTCCACCAGATACATTCCAAGGCATGTGTGTAGTGCCAGTACATGTGACTACATGAGCGGAACCACTGATGACACATACCTAATGCCAATTTTTATTTTCTGACATCTTACTAGAAATAGGGATGTTGAGTTTGCACCCTTGTTCAATGGTGTTAAGAGGGGTCCGGAAAATGTCCTCACATTAGGTAGCTCTTATATTAACAGATGGGTATATAGGTACCAGTAGTGTTTCTAAGCACAAAGACCCGAGTTCAATCCCTAGCACCCACATTAAAATATGGGAATGGTGGTATGCTTATAGTCCCAGTGCTGGTGAGGCAGAGGCCAGCCTTGCTAAATGAAAAACCCTACCTCCTAAGTTAGGTGGGCTCATGAAGACTATCATCTGAGGCTGACCTCCATTCACATACATACACATTTCAGCTGCTGTTTTGGTAAGTTTTAAGTCAAAGGTAGCTATGGTCTCAACCACAGGGGAGACAAAGGAGCCCTGCCTGGGGCTCACTGGTCAGGTAGTCTAACTCCAGGTTTGGAGAACTCCAGATTCAAAGAAATATCTTGTTTACACGCATGCACACACGCACGCACAAGGGAGCTAACAAATACTGAAAGTCTACAATATAAACAAAAATATTATTGGTTTTTTAGAGTCCTAGAAGAAATAAACTTAGCCCCTCCTGCCACACAAAAAAACTTTGGAGCCAGGCATTGTGATGTGCACCTTTAATCCTAGCACTCCTGAGGCAGAGAGAGGCTAAGTAATCCTTGGAATGAGATACAACACTTTTATTTCGCCCAGAATGAGAGTCTGCAAAAAATGTTTACAGTAAACCCAAGTTTAGGGCCAGGGATATAATATACCTCAATGGTAGAGTACTTGCCTAGAATGCAAAAAACACTAGGATCAATACCATTAAGGAAGAAAATGAAACTTAAATCCCCAAGTTTAATGCAAAACTGTGACAAGGTTGGCTTCTAAGAATGCACTGTATAGCTGGCTAAACCACAAAAGGCACAGCCCTGTCAGCTTCTCCATGGGTAGAGGCACAGGCTGTATTATGCTTTAGCCTGTCCAAACTTGTTATTCTAATGGCTTTTACTTTTTTTGTATTTTTCCTACAAAGTCCTTTTCAGAAGTTAAATAGCTTTGATTAGAACTTTTGTCAGATATATTAAACCAAAACTATTTATTTAAAAATCATCAGAAATGTATTTCAGGTTAATTTTGTTGTCTAAGCCTCAGGGTAAGAACATTCCCTCCAGAGTAGTTTTTGAGAATGGGTCTCACCAGCCAAAGCTGACCTGGAAAATTCAGTATTCTTCTGCCTTACCCAACAAAGTTCTGAGATAAATGCCATGTGGTACTGGTGGTTCTTGACTATATCCCACACATAGGTGTTCAAACCCCTTCCTGGTTGGCACTCTATGGACAAGTGTGACATAGATCTTCTGAGGGTCCTCTCTATCTTTCAAGTACAGCTATAGAAGCTATATGGTTCCATTGTTTACAACTGCAGAAGTCACGGGGCTCACCTGGAGATTTCCTTTAACCTGTTAAATGTATTGGAGGTGTGTGTGCTGTGATAGTGGGATCCCATGAGCTAGACCACTAAGCAACATTATCAGATACTTCTGCTCCTATACTGTTCTCTCAGTTTTCTCCTAGAACAAAAACAAAACCACTGCAGAAAATGTCTGGAAACCTTGAAACCTGCTCCCCACCACCCCCCATGTGCATTCAGCTATACATAGCTGATTAGAAGAATCACTTGCTGGGGATTATCTGTGGCATCACATTAGTGTTTGGCTCACTAGTAAATGCAAACATAGCAGGTTACTGCCTAAATATAACCAATGGTCTGTAAGTACTTTACTTGTTATGATTAAATAATCCCTTCCATGTTTGAAATTCCAGTCCTTGGTAACACCATACAAAAGCATCCGATTAAGTAGAAAAGCATCAGTACTCCCTCTTCTGGCCTGACAGCTATTTTAACAGTAGAAATTTTAAACCACTACCATAATAATTTATAAAGCCTATAACCACTAAAAGTTTGTCACTAAAGTCTCCTACAACTCTGTTGTTGGTTTTTTATTTGTTTTTCCTTTTGCTTAATTCCAGATGAAACCCAAGGTGGTAACTTGACAGTTTCCATGAATAACAAGGGTACTTCACAAACACTTGCAAGCTGCTACCATTTGCTTTTTGTGTTACTGTTAATGATAAACTTTAAGAGCACTGATAAAATTCACAAAACCTCAACTGAATACATGGAATATAGCACCATTAAGAAATCAACACTAACACCAAGTATGTAAGTATTTTATTTATCACCGAAGAAAAAACACAGCAGCAAGTTCTGTGTTGGCTTCAATAAGACCAAATGGTTACTCTTTCACACAGCTACTACACTCCAAAATTGAAGTCAACACAGTCATCACTACAAATTACTTGTTGAAATAATCTATCCTGAAGAAAGAAAATTAGGAAAAAGAATTTAAACAATTCCTCCAAACCACACATTTATAAATATCGTTGTATTTAAAATGCTTGAAAGGCATGAATTAGTGGAAAAGCAGTTTTCTTTTGGCAACAGAAGAGAAGAAACAGCAACAGTTTACCAAATGCTCTAGGAATCCACAGCTGTACTGTTCTGATCTGCACTTGAGCAGCGTTGTCATGGTGACTACAGAATGCTTTATACTCACCTCTCTCAAGTCAAGTCTACAGAAAACCCATTGCAACCAGTGTTTGTAATATCTACTACACTGATCAGAAGCTACAAACTGCCTAAATGTAGTTAATAGTAAATACCTAAGAAGGTATGTTCCCACTAATGATGGGAAAGCTGTCAGATCCATTGGCTTAAAGGGTTTTCAAATATTTTAACAGAACCTTACCTTATTCCAAATTAATATCTGATATTTCAAAAATCAAAACAAAACAAAAAAAAATCAATTGTATACCAAGATATAGGTGTTAACACCTGAAGGGTTCATTTTTATTTTTTAGTTTTTTTTTTTAAACAAATGATTGATGAAATAATGCAACACCTTAAATTCCAGAAAATGGCATGGTTTTTCAACCTCCTGTGAATACAGTGCATGATCAATCTATTATATATGATTAATACAAGTTCATGCTTTTTGTGTTATGGTGAGACAACATTAAAGAATTCAATTTAGACTGGGTGAAGCACAAGTATAATAATCCTTGAATGTGATCAAACCTATGCAAGAGATAAGTTTGACTCCATCATCTTGGGACTTAACGTCGTACTGTGGTCCATCCATCTTCATCAGTTTCATTCTTAGTACGACGAAGGGACTCCCTATCTTTCTCAGCTCTCCAGGATGCTTTCTCTTTCTCGCCTTCTCGTTCTCTCTCTCTTTCTCGATCTCTTGAAAGAGTTGGGGGAGGAACACGACGAGGTAGATCCCTTTCTTCGGTCCGGTCATCTTTCCTGTCATCAGCCCGTCTCCAAGAGCTTGCTACAAAAGTTTTGAAAAAAATTTAAATGTTAAACTTGAACTACTTTATTGATTCAAAATAAACAAGTGAAGCTAAAGAAATGCCTGCTTTAAACTACTGAGAAAACCAACAATGCAGAATCACACTAAAAGTCCACATTTTAATTATTTTGTGTCATTTATGACAAAAATCTTTGAACTTGCAGACGTAAATGGAAAAACTGCCAACAAACAAAAGTCCTTGACCATGGAAATATCTTAATAGTTGTAAATCAAACACAAGATAAAAAAATATCAGAATAAAAATGTCACACAGAAAGGATTTGACTTGAATTTTATCAAATGAGTCATAAAATGTGAGATTTTAAGTTCTAGTTTTAATACTCTTCTGCTCCTGCCGAGCAAATTGTTAAAAGCATGTAAGGAAAGCATTTAAGTACAACTGACATTATAACCTCACTAGAAGTACTTTAAAAAAAATTTTTTGCCAGGTGGTGATGGTGCTTGCCTTTAATCCCAGCACTTGGGAGGCAGAGGCAGACAGATCCAAATTGGAGTCCAGCCTGGACTAGAGTGAGTTACAGGACAGCCAGGGCTACATAGAGAAACCCTGTCTCAAAAACCCAAAAATAAAGATACAAATTAAAAAGATTGTTTATGTGTATACACTTATGGTTATGAGGTCAGAAAACAACCCTCGAGGGAGTTCTTTTTCTACCATATGCATCCCCAGGACTGAAATCAAGTTGCCAAGCCATCTCACCAGCCCCATAAAGTATCTCCATATTTACACTCTTGTGTTCATACACTAAGACCTTATGTAGTTAATACTGTTTCTCCATTTTCATTATCAATTTCTGCTACTTAGCATTTAGTCTACTGCTACACTTGCCTTATACATGAGTTACATCACAACCTGACTACTAAGTACACTGAATTTACTCTTTATTTTCATCATAAATCTAAAAGACAACTACATAAAGCCCCAGTCCTGCCACAAAACTGTTCCCCAACATTAATACCCAAATTGTCTCTACCTTCTTCTCGCTCTGATCTGAGAGGAGGTCCTCTCCGGTCTCTATCATCTCTTAAATCCCTTCTTTCTCTCAGGTCTCTCAGATCACGACGATCATCTCTTTCCCGACGACGGTCATCCCTGTCCCTATCATCACGGCGACTTGAATCTCTCCAGCTTGAAGATTCTTCTGCTGGTCCTCTTCTCCAGCCACCTTCATCCCTATAGCCATTTAAAGTAACAAGTTCAGTGCTTGATAGACTACATGGGTAATAGTAAGCAACACACCAACCCGGTGGTGGTGGTGGCGCACACCAGTTTGAGGCCAGCCTGGTCTACAGAGTGAGTTCTAGGACAACAGCCAGGGCTTACAGAGAAACCCTATGGGTATGGGTGTGTGTGTGTGTGTGCGCGCCCACGCAGACACAACACACCAGATCCAATTTATTACTCTGAATTTAAACTCCTAATATCTCAATTTCAATCTTGTATCTCAGGCACAGAGCAAGCAAGGCACCTAGACCATCTCACCTGTAGCTACTTAAATAAGATCCTACAATAGCACAACCCATATTCCAAGAGCTAGCTCACTAGCCACTTAAAGCTGCTAGCTGCCATGCTGGACAGGACAAAAAGAACTTTTTCCACCAGATTTCCTAGTGGCAAAACCATTATGGCAAAGGAATAAGCTAGGACTTTTACTGCTATAAACACCAGGTGTGTTGTCAACTGACTATAAATCTCAGCATAGAATGGTTGGATAAAAATTGAATCTCAGGTCATCCTGAGCTACACAGAAAGATGTTACCTTCTCAAATACTAAAAAAAAGGATAATTTAAGGACAAGTAAGCTGATTCATTGCTCTAAGAAGCAGTAGTAGACACCTGGACTGGCCAGTTATGCAACCTGCAGGCAGCCAATAGGCTAAGCCCTCCCCTGTTGTATAATACTATTTTAAGGTGTGTTACTTTTGTTTACATTGCATTTGTTTAACTCTGTGAAGCTGTGTTACTGTGCCTGATTAAGAAAAAGCCGCTGTGGTTTATTTGGGAGCCAAGTGGCAGGCCCCCCAAAAAAGCCAAAATAATAAAAATAAAAATAATCAACAACACTCCCCTCATGTTATTTTCTAGGTATCTGGGGAGGGGAATTAATCAGTCATACTCTACGTACATCTAAACGGTTAAGTGAGGACAGAGCATTGCTTCTCAAAAGTGATCTGGAATGCATAGACGAGTGTAAGAGAAGCCTGTTACTGCAAGTATGTCATTTCCAACCTGGGTCTTCTGAAGCGATCCTCCCGGTCCCCATCTCTGTCTCTGTCCCTTTCTCGGTCAGGGTCCTTGTCGTTCTCCTCTCGATCTTGACTGTCTCTATCCTTCTCTTTGTCTCTTTCCCATTCACGTTCTTCTGATGGTCTTGATTCTCGAGGTGGACCCCAACTCTCTTCTCTAGCCTTTTCTTTCTCTCTCCATCCACCTATTTTATAAAAGAAGCAATTTTGTTTTTTAACAGATTAGCAACTGTATGTTTGTGTGGTGCTGGGATTTAACACAACGTCTTTTGCATGCTAAGCAAGTACTCTATAAACTGAACCTTAATGAAGATAGCATTAATTCATCATCCTAAACACAAACTGAAGTTACTCCCATCCCATTAAGAAAATAAAACAAAAAACCTAAACCCATGTATATCCATGCACAGCTAGTCATTAATAATTTTTTGAATTATATATCTATAGGAAGCTTAAACAGTCTGGATGTAATGTTTTGTAAAATAAGAGTATCCTTTTAAAGTACTGTGATTTTTGCTGGTTACTCCACTGTTCAAATGACCCCTAAGCATAGGTTCAAATACTATCATCAAACTTAAGAAGAAAATACACGTGTTAGACAAACTTTGTTCAAGCATGGGTTACCAAAACTGCTGGCTATGGATTCAGTGTTGCAAATAAGTACTGTTTCATGCAAAGTGATTTAAACAGAAACACATCGAGAGACAAATTATATGTTGATGGATGGCAGAATAACAGAAAGACACCTAAGTTTGTATTTCTTCTAGGATTCCTCAGTACTCGTGGCAACCACTATTTACTAAGAAACTAACATACTGCCAACCCCATTTTACACAAGACATGGAAGTTACTTGTCCTAAAGGTCATATTTGAACAGTGAAATATGGCCAAGACTAGAAAAGACAAAGAGGTTTACCACAGAAATCACAAGAAACTACCATACTGCCAACCCCATTTTACACAAGACATGGAAGTTACTAGTAAAAGCAAAAAAGGTGCTAATTAGATCTGAACTCAGGAAGGATTATTCTGGGTACTGCAAAAAAGAACTGGGGGGGTGCGGGGGTAATGGCAGAAACCAGTTAGCAAGGCCAAAAGCACAAAGAACCCAGACTCCACTACAATGGGGGAACACAAAAGTGGGTGGATTTAAGGACCATCAATAGGCAGACTGAGGGGCTGGAGAGTTGGCTAACAGCACATAGTATTCTTGCTATACCCACATCAAGTGGTACTAATTGTCTTCACTCCATCTCCAAGTGATCTGATGCCTCTGGCCTCCATGGACACCTGCATTCCCATATATATATACCCATGCATACCAACACAGGTACACGCACACATGTAATTTTAAAATAATGAATCTTAAAAAAAAAAAAACTGAACTAAATGACAGACTTAATAGAGGCTAAAACAGAAAGCAGAGAACTTAAGACATTTAAGACAGTGATCACAAGAGTGTGTGTTTATTTGGAGGGGAGAAAGGGTTAAGTTTTAAGTCTCAAGTGAACACTCCCAGATTTGACTAGAACAAAAATGAGACACTGAGTATGAGCCCATGGGTGGACAGTTGTGTGAACAAATATTTAGAAAGAATAATTTTCATTTAAAAGTCACTGCACAGGCAATCAAGGAAAAAAACCTGTATTTAAAAAAATGAGAATATGGCTGTGTTCCCTCTGTTTCCTGCTCTGCTCCCTCCCATCCCCTTTCTTTCTAATAAAGCTCTAAAAGTAAAAAGAGAGAATATAGTACAACTATCATTTAGCCCTACAATTTCATTTTTTACACACCAAACAGATTCCATAAAGCACCTAATTTTCTAAATATTAAATCTTACCTGGCTTGACAAATGGTCTCCAAGGACCAGGTCTTGCATCATCACCACGTCTGGGAATCCTATCATCGTCCATATTTCTCCAAGGCCCCCGGTCATCATCTGCACCTCGCCTGGAAATCCTATCATCATCAGCACTCCTCCAAGGTCCTCGGTCATCATCCAACCCTCGCCTGGGACCCCGGTCATCATCCATGCCCCTCCTGGGACCCCTGTCATCATCAGCATTACGCCAGGATGACCGTTCATCATCAGCACCTCCTCGTCTCGGCCCCCGGTCCTCATCCATCATCCCTCGTCTAGGTCCTCTGTCCTCATCTGCTGTACGCCAGCTTCCTCTGTCGTCATCTAGTCCCCGTCTGGGTGGTCTGTCATCATCCAGTCCTCGTCTGGATGGTCTGTCATCATCTGTGTGACGCCAGCTTCCCCTATCATCATCACCAATTCGCCTGGGAGGCCTGTCGTCATCTGCATTACGCCAGGAAGGACGGTCATCATCTGTTCCTCTACGAGAAAATCTATCTTCATCGGGACCACGTCTAGGCCCTCTGTCATCATCCAGGCCACGCCTGGGGATTCGATCATCATCTGGTCTAAGAGAAGATTCTCTCTCTTCATCATCCCCCAGGCGCCTCAGCCGATCCTCATCTCTCCTGTGAGGCCTCTCATCATCCCGGGTTTCTCCTCGTCTCCACTCCCTAAGGAACAAGGTACAAGTTTTAAAAGCAAATTTTTCAGAAAGCATATGGACCCTTGATTTCACTCATTCTTGCAAATCAGTAAGTCTAAATTCCTTAGTTCTAGTCCTTTAAAAATGTTTTGCAAATAAAAATTATACCAAATCCAGTACCTTAAATCAACACACATAGTAACAAGCAGACAACATTGTAAAAACAATTACCTGTACCTTCCCAAGAATAACTTGCCAAGTTCTGTATCTTTTACAATAAGTTTTCCTCTAAACTTAATTTCTGCAAAAATAAAGCACTATTTTTACCACTAGTAATTACCATACAAAATAATTCAAAAACTGAGCACATAGCTTAGTGGTAGAGTGCTTGCTATACACTACAACCTTAGGTTCTATGCCCAATACTACAAAGATTAAAAAATATATTGCTGGGGGATGTCTTTCTGTATGCTGTGAATATATGTTGTTACCATTGGTTAATAAATAAGCAGTTTTGGCCTATGGCAAGGCAGCTTAGAGGTAGGCAGGAGATCCAAGGAGAGAGACAGGAAAAAGAAAGGTGGAGTCTGGTGAGACACCAGCCTGCTGCCCAAGCAGCAACATGCCATCAGACCAGTAAAGCCATGGAACACATGGCAAAACATAGATTAACAGAAATGAGTTAATTTAAGATATGATAACTAGCTAGCATGAGGCCTGCCATAGACCATACATACAATTTGAAAATAATATTAAGCCTCTGGGTGGTTATTTTATAAGCAGCTGAAATACAGTGGGGCCGAGTGGGACAGGAGAAAACTCCAGCTACAATATATTTAAAAAAACAAAAAAGCTCAACCTCTTTAGAAAAATGTTACAGACAGTTCTTTTTTTAAATGGGGGTTGGGGAGAAGACAAGGTTTCTCTGTGTAGCCCTAGCTATCCTGGAACTCACTCTGTAGACCAGGCCAGCCTTAAACTCTAGAGATTCACCTGCCTCTGACTCCCTAAAAGTGTGTGCCACCACAACATGGCACATTTCATTCTTATTCTTCAAACTCAATGTTGTCGGGGTCTGATGGATTTATTTCAAGATCTGTATGGGTCAGTTGTCAGAGCAATACTGAAGGGAAAAAAGAAAAACTATAAAAAAAATTCTCATTCTCAGTAAAAAACCAGGTATGGTGGCACAAGCTTGTAAATCCAACACTTGGGAGGTAGCAGTCATTCTACAATTCAAATCTGATTTTAAAACCCAGACACCAGGATCCAAGACAAGACACACTTCCCATAATTCCACTTACTTCTCTGGTGGGCCTCTCCTCCACTCAGAGTCAGCTTCTGGTCCTTTTCTCCATGTGCCTTCTGAATCTCTATCTCCCCACCGAGAATCCTGCACCCACAATGCAAAGAGGCATCATAGTAATTAAAGTTACGATTCCAACTACTAGAGTTATCACTCAAGGATTTCATTATTTCATTAAACAACCTCACAATAAGAGTCTCTGGTTGAAGGAGGATGCACAACTCTAACCTCATCACTCAGAGGCAGAGGCAATAGGATCAGAACTTTTTTTTTTTTCACTTTATTCTTCTTTTCTTTTTTTTTTTAAATTTTATTTAATTTTACAATACCATTCAGTTCTACATATCAGCCACGGGTTCCCCTATTCTCCCCCTCCCACCCTCTCCCCTTACCTCCAGCCCACCCCCCATTGCCACCTCCTCCAGGGCAAATCCTCCCCTGAGGACTGCGATCAACCTCAGGTCCAGTCCCTTCCTCCCAGACTGAGCCAAGTGTCCCTGCATAAGCTCCAGGTTTCAAACAGCCAACTCATGCAATGAGCACAGGACTTGGTCCCACTGCCTAGTTGCCTCCCAAACTGATCAAGCCAATCAACTGTCAAGGATCAGAACTTTTTAAAAGGTTATCCTGGGCTATATAAGATACTGTCCTTCTACAAAAATAAAAAAACTAGAGAATGGAAGAAGTCAGTGGTCAAGTATGTATACTGCTCTTCCAGAGGATGAGAGTTCAGTTCCCAGCAACATCAGATGCCTCACAATTTTACCTGTAACTCCAGTCCCAGTGAATCCAACAACTCTGTGGGCACCTTCATTCATGTACACTTACCCACGTGCACATAATTAAAAATAATCATTTAAAAGAAATTGGAAAAAATAATAAGTAGTGTTTTGTTTAAGGGGCAAAGCAGTAACTCAGAGTGGCTGAAGCACAAGTTGACTGGTGAAAAGGGTTTGCTAATTTAATTGCCTTTGGCTCTCAGTAATGAATATGAACCAAAGAAAGCTGAGATAGAAGAGTAGATTTAAGGGTCACATATGCTACCATTATGAAAACTGAAAGGTCTGAAAGGAGATTATGATTGGAGAGACAGTAAAGGAATAAAGGAATCAGAAGTGACATAGGAAGTAATTAAAACTGAACTATGATTAAGTGAATAACTGACCACCAAATTAGAAGAATTCAACAGATGAGAGAAACAGGTCAGTTTTGTATACAAGCAATATCATGTAGGCACCTGATTATATTATACTGCACATTTTGAAAGAGGTTAAGATGGACCTAATTATCTCTCCCAAGTGATGGAAATACTATGAATGTGAATAGATCTTTGTATCTTAAGCAGAGAATGTCAAGTAGTTAATTGGCCACAATATTACACAAGAAAATTCATTGGTGAATCTATATGTAATACAGAATAATAAATACACAAGGGTTGGGAAGACAGCTCAGTAATAGGAGACTTTTTAAGAGTCTGAATTCCCTCTCCAGCACTAAAGAGAAACCAAGAGAATAACTTCTGTACTCACTTTCCTAGAAAGTGGATCATCACCAAGTCTCCTCTCTTCCTCTCTGCGCCGTTCTCTTTCTTCAATTTCCAGCTCCCTCTGCCGTTTTTTCCTTTCTACTTCTTCCAGTTTCTTGACTCTCTCCTGATATTCTCTAAGTTCTTCCTCCCGTTTTGCTCTCTCAGCACGCTCTCTTTCTTCTCGCTCTATGAAATTTTATCAGGTTATTCCAATGTGCTTCCCACCCATCCTTTCCTTACCACCATCAGGGCTGCTTTCCTGGTATGTAGAAGAGTTTTTAAAGGTGGGCTGGAGAGATGGCTCAGAATGATCTTCCAGAAGACCTGGGTTCAATTCCCAGCACCCACATGGCAGCTCACAGATGCCTGTAACTCCAATATCTGAAACCTTCACACAGACATACATACAGGCAAAAACACCAATGCACGTAAAATAAAAATAAGTAATTAAATAGTTTTAAAAGGCAAGTATATTAAAACAAGCCAAGCAGTGGTGCACGCCTTTAATCCCAGCACTCGGGAGGCAGAGGCAGGGAGATCTCTGTGAGTTCGAGGCCAGCCTGGTCTCCAAAGAGAGTTCCAGGAAAGGCTCCAAAGCTACACAGAAAAACCCTGTCTCAAAAAAATAAATAAAAACAAAGCCAGGAGGTGGTGGCACACGCCTTTAATCCCAGCACTCAGGAGGCAGAGGCAGGTGGATCTCTGTGAGTTCGAAGCCAGCCTGGTCTCCAAAGCGAGTTCCAGGAAAGGCGCAAAGCTACACAGACAAACCCTGTCTCAAAAAACCATAAATAAATAATGAATGAATGAATAAGTAAATAAATAAATATAAAAATAAAAAATAAAAATAAAAACAAGCCAGGTGGTAGTGGTGAATGACTTTAATCCCAGCACTTAGGAGGCAGAAGCAGGCAGATCTCTATAGGCCACTTGAAAAAACAAACAACAACAAAAGAATATTAAAAACAAGGCCTGCAAGATGGCTCAGCGGGTAAAAACATTTACAAATAAACTAACTGTATGCATTTAATCCCCAGAACCTAGATAAAAATTAAAAGAGAAAAACTGATTCCTCAAAGTTGGCCTCTGACCTCCACCTGTGTACCTGCCACGTATACACCATACACACTCATTAATGAACAAAAATTTAAAGAAATCTCAAATAGTTGGCAATCAAAAAATAGCAGTTGAGACTCAAACAAATGATTTAGGATGATACTAAAATCCAGTCATAGTTTTAGTTCAGTTGACACAAATCTAGACATACTTGGGAATAAAGAGTATTGATCTAGGAACTGCCTCTATCCGAGTGGCCCATGGGCATGTCTGTGGGGATATTTTCTTGAATGCTAATTGCTGTGGGGGGGCCTCCCTGTGGACAATACCATCATCCCTGGGCAGGTGTACCTGGACTATATAAGAAAGGTAGCTGATCATGTCATAGGAGTGAGCTAGGAAGCAACTCTCCTCCATGGTCTCTGATTCAGTTTGTCTCCAGGTTCCTACCTTGAGCCCCTTGACAGAATCTCCTCTCACTTCCCTCAATGTGGAGAATGATAAAGGAATCCAAATAAATCATCTCCTCATTTCCCAAGCTACTTCTGGTCAGTATTTTATCACAGCAACAGAAAACAAACTAGAAAAAAATTCTTACTGTATCTCTCAGATTCCAGGTATAGAACCACATATGTAATAATCATTAATAACACAGGATACTAAAACCCCAAGAGGGGAAAAAGTATCCATTTTTAAGTATGTAGATATAGGTTGATAGAGAAAACAGCACTTACACATAGCATGCATTGGGTTATCTCTATTGTCAAGAGACCAAATATACAGATTCTTTTGTTTTCTAAATAATATTATCTAAATGGTTTACCTTTTAGCATCTGTTCTTCTGCCCTCCTCTGTTCCTCCTCTTCCTTTTCTCTGTAGTAAGTTATTTTACGTTCTTCTTTTCGTTGCCTTTTCCGTTCTTCCAGGCGATTATGCCTTTCTTCTGCTAACCGTTCTTCAAACTGTTTCAGTTTTTCCTGTGAATTATATCCCCCAAAGGTCAAGTTTGTTCAAAATATAAACCAGGAATACACTTTTACACTTGTAAGCTTACAAGATCTGAAAGCCATAGAAAGTGGCCACCAAATAAATACAAAAGCAGAAGCTCTTAAAGGGTAAATAAATTTCATCAGTGTGTAGTGTGTCAAGTTTTTAGAATACTGAGTAACACACTGAATCTACATAGTGACATATACTGAATCTACACACTGGACTGAGAGCAGAGTACTTTGCCTGGCACACCTGTGGCCATAGGTTCAATTTCCAGTTCTATTTCCTACCTCAAAAAAAAAAAAAAAAAAAAAAAAACCTATTTACATTTTACTTATAAGAAAATGAGTAAGAACTCTAACAAAATAACTCTAACAAAATAACTTTGATTTAGTTCATCGCTGCTGCTTCTTTTTTTTTTTTTTTTTTTTTTTTTTAAAGGCAGGGTCTCTGCATAGTCATGGCTACCCTAGAACTCACTATGTAAACCAGGCTGGCCTCAATTCAGAGATCTGCCTGCCTCTGCCTCCCAGGTGCTAGGATTAAAAGTGTACACCACCATGCCCAGTCTTGATCTAGTTCATTCCTGAATCAAATAGTAAAAACACAACTTAAAAGCACACATGAATCTGGAGTTGCCTTGTGGTGTTTGTTCCTGAAATTCCACTCCTTCAGAGGTTCAGTGTCAAACCACACACAGCAAGACAAAAAGGCCCCATCTCAAAAACCCACACTTCTAGCAAATGAGAAAAAAAATCAACTTTCATCTTTGAAGCATTTCTTTTTTTTAATGCCGAATGCTGTTTATTGAAGGAGGGAGAAGGTCTTAAATACAGGCTTACAGCACAATGGGAGAACCCTAGAGAGCTGAAGTTCGCTACCAATGTTTTACAATCGTGCATCTAAGCTGTTAACGCCCATTATGCAGGATACACAGACAAGGAACTTCCCTTAAACATTCAGGAGGGTGAAAAACAGGAGGAATTAGCATAGGGAGGATATCAAGGTCAAGGTCAGCAAGCAAGGCAAGTTACCCTATAGGTCCCCCTTTTACTAGAAAAGGAGCTTCTGACTTAGGTTGCCTGGGACATCAGCATTTCTTGAGATGATTTCTTGATGATTTCCCTACTCTTCCTACTGAAATATTGAATAATTATCCATTACACTTTAACTCAAGACAGATTCTGCCAATGTGTTAAGGGAGAATCCTGAGAAATAAAAATAAAAATAAACCTCAAAGCTCACAAGTTAACTTTCCCTTACGCACGGGAATCTCACCTCATACACAGACTGCCGGGCAGCTTTGAGCCGCATCACAAATAGATCTCTGTCTTCCAACATTCGTGACATTCGATTCTTATGTTCCAGAGCCTTTTCTCGTTCTAGCTGCATTGTAGTAATCTGAAAGTACATAACACAAGGGTAATCTCCACAACATTTGTTTTCCAAATTACCCCCAGAAGATTCTAAAACTCTTTAAATCTGAGAAGTTGGTCCTTCCCCATTGTATCTTTTGACAACAGCATCCCAATTGATCCCCAAAATAAAAGGCAGGAAAACAAGAGGCAAATTAGCCCTAAGACATTAATGAGGGAGGTTTTGAACAAAACTATTTGATTTTACTGGAAGTTAAGGCAAAATGTCAGACTTTCTTCTCAGTCCTATGAAAATACAGAAGCCTCCAGACTGTCCCAAGTATTACTTGATCTGTAGCATTTTCTACTTCTACTTAGTTTAAACCCTTATATTTGCAGAGAATTATCACAAAAATCCCAATTTATCCTATATAAAACAGGAAGAACTGACAAAACAAGGCCTATAAATCTCCATATAATAGATTCTGAGACTTCAGGTGCCAAAAGCCCCCGTAAGGATGACCTTTCTCTTGTTTACATGCACACAAGGCTGTGACTTACAGTTTCATATTAAATCTCTACTGTGAACACTTCTCTTTCCAAACTATTAGTAAGCAGCTGTTAAAGCACAATTTCTAGCAAAAGATTTTAAAGCTGTTTTACTGCAGACTTATAACTTAGCTTACAGCACGATACCACAACAAAATGAAAAATGCTTACTCTTTCTTCTTCTTGTTGTTCCCACAGGTCCATGTCTTTAACCCTTTGTTCCTCATAAGCACTCTTTATCAAAGGAATTTCTTCCAAACGCTTAGCTCTTTCAAAATAGTCAATCTGAATGGTATAAAAACAAAAGCAGTTTTACAAAATAACTTTTGTTGTTGTTGTTTTTTAATTTTAGAGGCAGGGTTTCTCTATATAGCCCTGGCTGTCCTTAAGTTCAGAGATCCACCTGCCTCTGCCTCCCAAGTGCAAGGATTAAGGTGTGTACCACCGCCACCACTGCCCAGTCAAAATAACTCTATTTAACTCGTGTGAAAAGATTAACAATCCCATTAGGCAGGAGAAACAGTTTGAGGCCAGACTAGAGACCTTTTATATAAAACTAAAGAAAAAAAAAAAAAATCCACCCTCTCATTTACCTTCTTTTCTTGATTCTTCAGGCGTTCCTGAAGTTCCTTCTTTTCTTTCTCCAGTTGTTCAACCTGTTTGGCCATGATAAAATCTGGATCCAGTTCCTCAAGGTCCTGATGGTAACACAAAGACAGAATGGTCATCACAAATATTTTAGTTTATATTTATTTGAGACAGGATTTCTCTCTGTAGTCCTGGCTGGCCATGAACTCAGAGATCTACCTGCCTGTCTCCCCTGAGTGCTAAAATCAAAGACGGTGTCATAACTCCTTTATAAAGATTATTTTTAACTATGGGGGAAGGGTATATGTGCACTTAAGTACAGGTACCTGAATGTCCTAAGTGCTCAATCCAGCTGGAGCTAGAATAAGAGGTGGTTGTAAGCCACCTGATGTGGGTGCTGGGAACTGAACTTGGGTCCTCTGGAAAAAAGCAGTACAGCCATCTCTTCCAGGCCACAAATAAAAGATAAATACAATTTACAGTCACCTGAGGTCACTGCTTTCTAGAATCAAATCCTGCATTTCTTTAAATAGATATTCAATCAGGAAATATCAAAATTAGCCAAATGGGAGCTCAAGAGTAAAGAAGCTCCTGATGGCTGATGTGCTACATACTTCAATGTCGATGTCTTTGAATGCTTTGGCACCCAGTTCTGTCTTCTTGATCTGCTCTAACCGCTCCCGAACAGTTTTCTTTTTGATTTGCTCATGTTCCTGAAGGATTCGTTCCTTCTCTCGCTCCTTTGCCTCCTGGCGCAGCCTCTCTTCTTCAGCCTTCCGTACTTTCTGGAGTTCCGCTTCCCTCTGCTCCAGTTCTTCTTTCTCACGCTGGATATTCAGACTCTCAAGACGCTCTTTCCTTTCCTCAATTGTCTGTCGACGAGCCAGAATCCGCTGATGCTCTTTTCGTGAATTTTTAAGATATGCAGTAACTGCCAACTGATGCTGTTCTTCTTTCTCTTGCTTCAAAACAAATCCATTTTAAAAGATTACAAATATACTCTAGCACTAGACAGCAGTAGTAAAAATATTACCCACTGAAAGGCAGTTAAAAGACTGTCTTGACAAAAGCATCTCAACCACCAGTGAACAGGAAATCATCAAGTCTCTTCCACAGATTTCATCTCAAACCATATTTTGAAACATATACAAGTCCCTCAAAACTTTTGTAGCTCATATTCCCCCCTCAAGACACATACCAAAATGTGAGCAGGCTTGATGACTTCAAGTGCTTTTGCAAGCACTGAGGACATGGCTGTAAGTTGATTTCTTATTTGTTCTGATGGCATGCTTTGCAGGTGAGGACCAATTGGGGCATCTTCTCGAGTTGCATAATTCAAGTCTGATCCAAAACTCAGAGTACGAGAAGTGTGGTCAATACGAACCTTTGAAAATTAAATTATCAGTAACCAAGACTATATTTACAACTGCATTTGAGAAGGAAATAATCCAAAGTTAAAAGTAATGAGAATTTGCTCAACAGAGTTTTTAAAAGGTTACCATTGTACCAAAAGCAGAGAAGCTAAAGATTTGTGTCTTTCTAGTTCACAAAGACCTTCTAACCTGCCATCAGTGCCCCCTTATAGCACATACCTGCAGGTCGCAGTGCCTGGCTGCGTCTACTATGGCCCGTTCCAGTTGGAAAGCATCAACAAAAGGAACCAGAGAAGTCAAACGAGAAAACTCAATGCTCTGATAAATCTGTGCCACCTGCACAAAAAAACACAGGGTTAATAACAGCTACTATTTAGTCACCTTTTTTACGTGCAATTTCTTGGTAGCTAGAGGAAGCAGAAATTATGCCCATTGTCCAGAAAGGGAAAAAAAAATGAAGTTCATACAATTCGGCATAGCAGTAGACTATCAGAACTGAAGTTTCAATCACATGCTATGATCATATTACACATAACCATCTTCTGAATTCCTAGTTTCATAAATAAAAAACCTAAATGGCCACATATTTGTAGATAAAGGCCTGCTACTTACCTAATATAAATACTTCCAATTTTTTTTTTGTCTGAAGGAGACTGACAGCATAACTATATAAGTCATTCTGCTAATTATCCTTCAAGTATTTGTATAGCACATAAGAAATAACACTGCTCACATATTCAAAAGAAAGCAGGTCAATGAAATGTGCAAACACATCATAATACTCCCTTACCAAATGAAAATAAAGTACAAAGCACTTATACCACTAATAAACTGCAACACTCAACCATAGTCCATGACACTGAACTAACAAGACAAAAAGACACTAACAGCCAGTGTAAGCAAGAGGAAAGACTACCCAGTCATTACTGGGAAAATGCTTTATTAATATACTCTCAGGAGCTGCTAAAGTTTTAATTACATAAACTATGTGACTAATTCTATATCCTACAGGAGTCTTGATCATATGCAAAGGTATATGCATGTTAAGTGTTTGATGCTATAACACTTTCTAATGGGGAAACCCTAATGGAGTTCCAATGGCACTGAAATTGGTGTGTTTGTTACTATATCTAAATGGAACTTTCAGACTATGAAAAAATGGTGTAGGTAGATTTTTAAAGGAAAAGGGTAGCCCTATATTAGCAAGGAAAACTCAGGCCCAGGCATAATGATTTATGCCTTTAATGTCTGCACTTGGAAGGTAGAAGCAGGCCGATCTCTATGAGTTCAAGGCCAGCCTGGTCTACATAGTGAGTTCCAGGATATCCAGAGCAAACAGTGAGACTCTATGGGGGGGTGGAGTGGAAGAGGTCAACAACAACCCAAAATCTAAGGAAAATTCATAGTATTTGACAAAGAAAAAGAAGTAGGAGAGGAAGAACAGTTGTTAGGTCATTGATTCTGTTTCAAAATTACAAATATAGAAATGTGAGCAGTAGAAATTGGGATGACTTTCACGTAAGTCTAATTTTTTCAGTTTTGTCATCAAAATAAAGAGTAAAGGGGCTATGGAGGGGAGGGAAGATTCCCAGAGTTGGCCAGTCTGGTTATCTGTGAGCTTCAGGTTCAATGACAATCTCAAAATACAAGACAGAGAGTAGCAGATAACAGAGGAAAGACAGCTGATATCCACCTCTGGTCTCCACATACTTGTGTACATAAACAAAGCAAGTGTGTGCATATACATATTATATTATATATATATATATTACATGTATCATACACACACAAATATTTTCAATAGTGATACAGAGTCAACAGTAGAAATCTCATTTCTCCATAAGGCATTTGCTTGCATTTTACCTGTTGCAGAAGGCGGAGTATGGTATTGTTCTGTAGTTGTGGTACATATTGTTGCAATTCTGGTTCCTTTTCAGGTTGTTCCCTAACCCAATTTAATACCTATAAAATCAATTAAATTGAGAAAAAATATATATAGTTTATATGTAGCAGACACAGTTTACACTTTCAACTTCTTTATATACAAAACAGCATATAAAGATACGAATTTCATCCAATGACACTAACAATACTTGTCTGAAGGTGACTGACAGCAGTGGCAGATGTAGTCATGCTGCTAATTGACCTCCAAAAGTTTGTTTAGCACATCAGAAATATCTTTTCTCTTGATGTGAAGAAAAGACAATAAAATGTGCACTTCTCAACACATAGGGGAACACTTCTATTTTAGACAAATATAATGCTCAATTGCAGTAATGCCAACCATGTGGTGAAGAACAAAAACCGCCCATGCCAAGTCTTACCTTTGTGACTCTCTCACAGAGTTTTAGCGGGTTGAATTCTACCTCCAGCCAGTTGTAAAGGTCTTTCACTTCTGGGACAACATATTGTAACACATTGAATCTGACCTATAGTAAGAAAGGTAAAAAGTTTAACTGCTAAAGAAAAATTTCCAGCAGAGATTCTGGACTACAAACTAAAACTAGAAAATTATCTGATCTCAGTTCCCTATAAATTTACCAAATACAATCCAAACCATTACTATAATTACCCATATTGTTTCTACCTATAATTAACAACCAAAAAAAAAAAAAAAAACTTGAAAAGAGAATAAAAGCCGAGAGAGAGAGAGAGAGAGAGAGAGAGAGAGAGAGAGAGAGAGAGAGAGAAGAGAAGAGAAGAGAAGAGAAGAGAAGAGAAGAGAAGAGAAGAGAAGAGAAGAGAAGAGAAGAGAATCAACTAAAGGGTAACACAATATTTACAAAGACAACTACAATGAACACAAATTACATATCCAAAACCACAAAATAACCGAGCTCCCATTTTTTTTTTTTTGGGGGGGGGGGATTAGTTTTGAGACAGGGTTTCTTTGTGTGCCTATGGCTATCCTGGAACTCGCTCTTCAGACCAGGCTGGCCTCAAACTCAGGGATCTGTCTGCTTCTGCCTCCCAAGTGCTGGGTTTAAAGGAGTGTGCCACCACTGTCTGGCAAGAAATTATTCTTTTTTTTTTTTTTTTAAAAGATTTATTTACTTATTATGTATACAGTGTTCTGCCTGCATGCCAGAAGAGGACACCAGATCCCATTGCAGATGGTTGTGAGCCACCACGTGGTTGCTGGGAATTGAACTCAGGACCTCTGGAAGAACAGCCAGTGCTCTTAACCTCTGAGCCATCTCTCCAGGCCCAACAAATTATTCTTATATGAAGTATCACCAAAATTACCAGGATAGCTCTATTTTCCTCAAGGTCAAATTTGGAAAACTCAGTGTCCATTAACAGAACAGTATTATGTTAAGAGCTATGGTCACCTGTATCAAGTTCCACACACATACTCAGCCAATCATATTTAGATAATATTCATGAAAAAGATTACATCTGTCCTAAACGCTTTTTTTATCACCCAAACATGGCATAATTATTGCACAATATAGCATAAATTTAAGTATTCTAGGAGATTATATTTCAACCTTACATGGGGTTATGCATTAGATTATATGCAAATACAATCACTACCCTATTTCAGACTACCAGTGGGTTTTGATGTCCACTGGGATCTGAACCAGTATCATGCAGACACTTTCAGGTATAATTGAAAGCTACCTAACTCACCACATACCCTGAACCACTGCTTTAATGAGTTTCCTCAAATGAACAAGATATCCATTTCATCAGTGGTTGGTTCCTTGTCCACATATCAGAAGCCTAACAGTGATCTGAATTCCCAGTATTTACTCATGAATTAAAACTTACCACAAAGTTTTCTCTCCAAAGCAATAAATGCTCAGACTTATACTAACCATATCATTAATAAGGCCGATTCGTGTGGGTGGGGCTTGAAGACCTAGCAGTGTTGCAAGGCGCCGCTGCTTCTCAACTATAATACCATCCATATCCAGAAGTCGAGCAATATCAGTTCGCTCAGGAGTAATAGGTATAGAAAGAGTCGCCAAAAGGACTCTAGTGGACATTCTGTGGTGAACAAAGTTTTATTTGTTAATATTATAAATGTGTTTCTCTTTAATTATCTATTGTATGCCATCAACAAAATATACACAAGCACACCATGGACAGCTGCATTCATACTAGTTATTCCAGCATATCACAGTATTAGAAAACTGAACCTTGAGGAAATGAATCCTTATAAACTCATCAACACGTTGAATGTGGCCCAACAGCAGTAAAGACACATTTCCTTACCAAAATAATTAAAGGTAGCTTTAGAAACTAAGAAAATGGACTTTAAGTAAACACAATTATGACAGAGAATGCAAGGGGAAAGAGAACCTAACTTTTTACTTTCCTGAAACACAAGTCTGCACTTTAGAATGCTAAGTTGCATAGGTGCCCAGGAGCCTTCACAACATAACTCAGGAGTAAATGACCTGCTGCTGCTAACCAATATTACAGCATTCATGGGAAGAACAGCATTAACTCCCTTAAGGAAAACCATTTGGTTGATTTCATATTCTTCTACAAAACTAAGAAAAACAGATACACATTTTAAAAAGCCAGTTTACTAATACAAGGGCAAAAAAGGTGACATGTGAATTGCCTATTTTGTGTAAGACAATAGGTTCCATTCCTAGCTTGACCAAAAAAGGAAAGAAAAAAGAAAGCAACTGAAAAGAAATTAAGCTATATGTGATAGGGTTTGTTGTAGATTTTTCCTTGTTGGAAGAGGTCTTGCTATGTAGTTGAAGCTAGCCTAGTTTTGAACTTTTGACCCTCCCGCCTCAGTCCATGTACTAAGAGGTATGTGCCACCCCACCATTCAACCTATACTATGATTTTCTTTTTAATAGCCTACAAGTTGCACACACTCTTTTATTTTTGAAATATGTTTTCATGCCTATCTCCCAAATACTATCCATTTTATGACTCACATGCCCATATTTTTTACCATACTACAAAAGAAATGGAAATTTTTATCTTTTCCCAGGCTAGTGACATAACGTGTAGTATTTTTGAAAAAGCAGCAGCAATCAATGATCCACAGCTCCTAACCAGCCATGCATTCCTAAGAGTAAACAGACCCTCTTCTGCCCCTAGTATACTACACTGTTAATAGTAGGTCAGTCTAATATATCCTTATTTAACACATTTTCTTTCAACTTACCAGTAGATTTACCAGGATATAACCTAACACAAGTCAAGTGCTTTAACTACAGTTACTGTTTTATAACCAAGAAAGAAAAGAACTTGATGGAATTACCTAAGTATCCAACTTGCTCTAAGATGATCTACCAATACATGGATAAAAGGTTCACATGTTAACATTACCTCTGTGAATACACAACTTTCTCAATTGGGTTTCCGGTGGCATTTTTTTCTGGGGTCGGGAAAGGTAGAAGATGGCTCAAGAATACTCTCCAAGGAGAGCAATGTCTCAGAGACACTTGGTGGTCACAATTAGAGATTGCTCCTGGTCCCTAGAGATAGCTGCTAAACACTCTACCAAGCACTAGCAATATACCACAACAGTATTAGCCAATCTAAAATGTCCAGAAGCGAAGATTCCATGGTTTGGACCACACTACCACTTAGAAGTTTAATTTCATTACCATCTAACTATAACATTCTTACCTTTGCATCTCATCTTGTGTAAGATTCTTTCTCATTTCTCTAGACAGATGATAAAGACGATGAAGTGTAGATGCATGAAACAGAGCATTTCCAGATTTCCAAAACACTGTTGAGACTTTGTTATAGTAATTTGCCATCAACTGAGGCTTAGGTGGTTTTTTAGACAAGGAAAATAACCCATGAATATCTTCCACAGCTTTGAAGGCTTCCTAAAAATGTACAAATTAATCACTTCATTAAAAACAATCAAATGACAAATCACTTTTATGAAATTAAAACATTATAAATAAAAATCGAAAATAAAATGCCTAACATGGTTTTTATTTCTGTCTGATAAATCTGAGAAAGTTATAATTACAAAAATGCTATCTTTGAAATAGTATCTGATAAATAGTTATAATTACAAAAATGCTATCTATGAAATATTGTTTTGTTGTTTTGTTTTTTAACACAGGGCTTCTCTCTTTCTGTGCAGCTTTGGCTGTCCTAGAACATTTTTCCTAATATAATCATATTTGCTTGTCCTCTACAAGTAGTAGTTTAACATAGGTGTCCCTATAAAAAAGGAAAAATACTATGTGCAAAGGAAGAAAATTAAATCCCATTTATACTTTTTAGTTAAAACACATTTCAGCTAAAAACTGCCAATTTTTCAGTTAACCCCCTATAATTTCAACTAGCTCTTGTATGTTAAATAAATTTAGAAGCCCTCAAGTTATAAAGCTCCAAAATGATGTGAATATATCCTACATAGGAGGGAAAGGGCCAGGAAGCTTTTCATAATCATCACTGCTATCTCTTAAAAGTTGTATACACCATGCATGGTGCTAAAGCAGCACTTCTCCAAACAAAGGAAAAGGGTAAGTGTGTCATTTTTAACTTCTAATCATCAACAAATGCTCATAAAGTACAATAAAGTCACAATGTATTATCAGAATAAAACAAAATTATGAGGGAACTACTATTTAATAGTCTTTGTAGAAACTAGAGATGTCATCAGTGGTGTTGCACATGCCTACCATTTGAAAGGCTATGGATTTAACCACCAGCACCAGGGGGTTGGAGATTTAACTCATTGAAGTGCTGGTCTACCAAGTCAAGACAAAGCTGTGGGTTCAGTACCTAGTCCAGAAGAGTATGCACATACACAAACAGGTACTAATTCCTGGCACCAAAACCAAATGAGGGAAGGGAACAGCAACAGCAGCAACAACAAAAATATCTCCATCTTTTAATATTTTTCTCCATAGTTCTTTCATCAATCAGACTACCCAACTCAGAATGGTACCAATCATAGAACCACATTTTGTGCAGCAGTCATGATGTCGAGTTTTTTATTTTTGTTTTTGCATAGATTACATGATTTGGCCCAGATTTTGCAAGCGATTAAAAACTTAATTATGAACTTCCTGTCTAGAACTTTTCCTGCTGTTAGACCACCTTAAATTCTCACATTACCTACTGAAATTAACCAATACCAACACTAAAGGGAGAGAGAGAGAATGGTACAAAGCTAATAGTTAACTTGCCTGCCATAGTTCCATGCTGATAGCACTGTCCAACTGAACAAGTCTCGTTTCCAAATGCATGGACTGGCTCTCTGGATTGTTAAGATTGATTGCTGTGCTTTGGTTATGGTGGCGCTGAATCTGAGATAAGTGCATTCGCAAGTTGTCACAGAGCTTGCGGAACTCAGCCTTTCGAGTATACTGGAGGCAGAATTTGAAAGCTGTAAGCATAATTGTCAAACAAGAATTAGATATTTTCTGTCAAATTAAATATCTGAGTAAGTTTTATATGCCACATATTAAGATCAACATTAACAAGATTCACTAAGCTCACCATTACTCTATGTCAGTCTTAACTCCCTCCACGAACCTATGCCACCACTCTAAATCCTGAGCAAAATAAAAGACATGGTCCTAAGTCCTGGCCCAAAATATGGTTCTAGAAATTTACAAATAGGAAATGAACAGAATTTAAATTAAAGAAAAGACTCGGGAGCTAGAGAGATGGCTCAATATCTGGCTACTCTAGAACTCAAGTTAGAGTCTCTAAACCCACATGGCAGCTCAGGGTCATCCATAACTTCAGTTCTAGGGAATCCCGTGCCCTCTTCTGGCCTCTGTAGGCACCAGGCATGCACATGGTATACACACATACATACATACATACATACATACATACAGTCAAAACACCCATACACAAAAAATAATAAATTCAAAGCAAGAGTCACCTTCAAAGACCTAAAAGAACAAAAACTGCTAAGTTGAAATACAATGAACTTACATATCTAATATACATAAAATGCAACATGCTTTTGTACTAATGAAAACTACGTAATGAGGATTTACCTAACCTAATTTCAAATACAGAAACAGGAGAACATATGAACTACTTGCTCAATCATTAAAATACACATCTAATGTAGTATCTTTGCTCTTACAAACTGTATTTCACTGAGTGATAGTGGCACACGCCTTTGATCCCAGCACTCAAAAGGCAAAGGCAGGCAAGATTTCTGAGTACAAGGCCAGCCTGGTCTACTGAGCAAGTTCTAGAACAATCAGGTTACACAGAGAAATCCAGTCTCAAAATAATAAATAAACAGTATTTCTATTTCAACAGACCTAAAACAAGTAATATGATTTAACCTCAACTCTGTATTTTTTACAAATCAGCAAAAAGCCCAAGTTTGTTTGTGAGACATGAATATCTACATATGCTATACATGCAAATAATCACAGGTTCAAATATTCCTACTTGAAACAGTCACAGTTGAAAGTTACCAACACATAAAGAATTTCTGAGCCAGGTGTTGTAGATGGGTGCCTATAATCCTTAGAACCTAGACCAACCTAGCCTGGACTAAACTGAAAACAAGACAGACAGACACAGAAATAAACTAAGGAGGTAATCATCCTTAAGACTAGAAATGTAAACTTTTAAGTATAAAAAACAGGGGGGGTTGGGTCAAGTAGTCCTCAGTTATAAAGCTACATGCACTGCAGCAAAAAAATGCTGTCAGTCTAGTCCTTTTAGAGTGTGTGCTGAGAGATAACCAAGTACAAAATGATCTGTGACATCAATACTAAGCAATAATGCTTAAGAATGAGAAACATGGTTGACATAGTGGTATGTCCTTTTAATGCTAGAATTCAAGAAGCAGGAGCAGACAGACCTGAGTTCAAGGCCACCCTGGTCTACAAAATGAATTCCAGGAGAGCCAAGACTAGAGAGAAACTGTCCCAAGGGGGAAAAAAAGGCCAAAAAAAAAAAACACCCTCGTGTATAAGGCTATCCAAGTAGAAAGTAGGGGTAAGAGATTTCTTTTGGAGGGAGGAGATAGGGCCAACACAGAGAAGTCAGGGAGTTGGCAGTAGGAGGAGGGTGATGATCAAGAATGAAGTATAACATGAAAATATACCATAACAAAGCTTATTACTCTGTGTACTTAACTTTAAAAAAGCAGGAAAGGCTTCAAAAGTCAATAGAACAATCTATATGGAAATCTATTAACCCGTAAGATAAAACTTTTTTTAAGCTATTTGTGTAATAAAGGTCAATCTCATTTCACTAAGGATAAAACTAGTTGTTTTTAAAAACTATAGAGAACAGGAAGTTAATCTACAAAAATCTATTCTAAAATTAACTTTTCAAATCAGTTTATTAACATTTCACAATGTCATTTTACCTTGCTGGGCGATATCATGGTAAAGGCGCTCTACTCTAGAATTGTTTCGTAGAAGGTCCAAACACTGCCTGTATGATTCCCAAAGGAACTTGACCCAGGGAGTCAGTAGCAATCTGTCAGTACGATCCTGAGTGTCTTCCCCACTTACTGCACTTAAGAGAACACTACAAAGAAAAATGCATTGAAAACTATTTTAGATTCTTACTTTATTGTGACCTGAAAGCCCAAACCAACAATGACAAATACAGAAATGCTTCCCGCAACCTCATATATATATAGTCAAGCTGTACCTTACCATCTGTATCTGAATTCTCAGTCTGTATTACAAGTGTTTAAATTTTAGTGCATGTTCTATCTTAAGGTGTAAATTTTAAATATTGCTTACATGGTTGAAGTATACATTTTAAACTTCAAATATAAGCAGTTTTTTTCTGATAACCACCTACCTTCAAGTGGTGGGGGGGTGGGGAGTGATAGTGGCCCATGTAAAGAAAAACATTGTGCTGGACGGTGGTGGCGAACACCTTTAATCCCAGCACTTGGGAGGCAGAGACAGTGAAATTTCTTTGAGTTTAAGGCCAGCCTGGTCTACAGAGTACATTCCTCCTCTACACAGAAAAAAAAAAAAAAAAAAAAAAAACCCTGTCTCGAAATACCAAAAAGTAAAAATTAAAAAAAAAGAAAAACATTTTGCTAACTATCAAAATATTTACTAAGGGATTAAACTCACATACCTCTCAGGAGTCTGAATATTATCCAGATCTTCTATATCCAACACCATTTGTTGGGACTCTTCTTTAGCAGCTTCTGTTTTCTCCTCTGCTAATTTCAAGTATGCCCTAACAACATCCTCTAAAGATTTAATGTTTACCTACAGGAAGAAAAATGAATTTAATTTTCTCCAATGAACTAAAAGAATGTTTAAAAAGCAAATCAAGATAAAAACTTTAATTCGAAAGGTAAATTCCTCTAAAAGTTACTAAAAGCACTTTAAAAACACAAAAACAAGCGCAGTACCTGTTGACAAATGTTCTTATATTGATATAAACCTTCCTTAGCCAAATGGCTCTTACGAAGATCCACACACAGTTCCAAGTATTTCAACATAATTGGTTCATGTATCTTTTGCCATGTTCGGTGTTTCTTACTTTTCATAACATCATAAAGAACATCCAAGGCAGGTTGCTTTTTGCCAACCTCAAGAAATTCTGGAAAAAAAATTAAAAGTTAAAATTAGCTGTACATACTTTTATAAAAATCCAAATGACAGAACAAGGAAATGACTCAATAGGTAAAGCTGCCAACACTGACCCTCTTTGAGTTTTATCTTCAGAACCTAAATAGGAGAACCCACTCTTGAAAATTGTTCTCTGACCTCCACATGCACACCAAAGAATATGCAGGTCCCCTTAACTTGCACAAATAAATAAATGTAAAAGAAAAACTTTTTAAAATTTAGATCTTGCCTCTTTACTGATTTAAATTTCTAACTCATTCCCAACTTTTTTTTTTTAACATGTTTGGCTTCTAATAGCAATCTCATAATCATCCATTTATAATGATGACAAATTAGTATTATCTTAAGATACAGCATCCATGTAGAACTCAGTGATTTTAAAATTCCAGAAACTGAAGTCACAGATGGGGGGATATCTTCCCCCAAAAACTAAAAGTGTAAGTATGACTTCACATTGCTGTAGATAATTACATTTCTGATAAATTATTTTATGATGAAGTAGAAAAACAATAGATTGCTTTTACTATCTACTTTAAGACCAGTTGACTACATTTAAATGAACTTATTCTCAAGGAAATCCAGTGAAGTCTTGGAATTGGACAGTAAGTGTTCCAACTTTGTCAGTTGGTATCTCTAATCTGACATAGGTCTGAGCCTTTCCATACAAATTTTAAAATAATCTACAAAATAACTTGCTAAGATTTTGATTGGGATTATATTGAATAGTTATAGATATGAGTTTGAAGATGTGACAGTCAATCTCCCCAATCATGTAAATAGGTCACATACACACCAAAAAAAGACAAGAAAGCAACTGAAAGAAGGGATACATGAGTCTGGAGAAGATGGCTCAACAGTTAATAAATGCCCTGTTCTTGCACAGAACCTAAGTCTAGCACCCACACCAAGCAGCTCACAACTGCCTGTAACTTTCAGCTCCAGAAGATACACAATGCCTTCTTCTGGCTCTTCCAGCATTTTACACGGACACAGACGGACACACACACACACACACACACACACACACACACACACACACACACACCCTTTCCTTTTGAAGGAAAGGGTCGGAGACAGGGTCTCTCTATGTAGCCCATCTCAAAAAATAAAACTTAAAAAAGAAAAATGATTCGATCCTCAGCTCCAAAAAAAAAAAGAAAGAAAAATGAGCTGCTGGACACACACGCCTTCAATCCCAGAACTCAAAGGGTCTCTGATCTCATTCCAGGACAGCCAGGGCTACACAGAGAAACCCTGTCTCAAAAAACAAAAACAAAAAACAAAAATTTAAAAAAACCCTAAAAGAAACTTCTAAAACAATTATCAAGAGAAACACCAATTAGGATTCAATGGACTAAATATATGTGTCCTCCCCAAACTTCAGATTTGATACGTACTGACCAATGGAATGCTTTATTAAGAGTTGAGTCTTTAAAGAGGTGACTGGGTCAAAGGGTTCCACCCTCTAAATGCAACATGTAGCTTTTATAGATAGCTTCCTTTTTGTTCTATCTCTTTAATCGGGCAAGGGACACATTAATCTCCGCCTGAGAGATACTGAACCTGCTAGCTTATTTATCATGAACTTTTCAGCCACCAGAAATGAGAGAAATAAATTCTTGGTATTGATTGGTAAAGTACCGAGAATGTGTTAATCTCATTAAAACAGCACCAACTGATTTAAAAAAAGGACATTCTACAAAACATAGGCGTACTTCTCAAATCTGTGATTTTAAAAAAAAAGAAAAAAAAAAAAAACAGAAAAATCTGAGACACTGACAACCAAGACATGACAACTAAATAAAATGCTGTATGTGGACAGGATCCCAGGGCAAAAGGACAATAGGCAAAGTAGGATAACTGGAACACAGTAAAAACTTCACTTAATAATTCAATTGCTAGGCAGGGGTACTGGTGCGTGCCTTTGATTCCAGCACCTGGAAGGCAGAGGCAGGAAGATCTGTGAATTGGAGGCTGGCCTGGTCTACTTAGTGAGTTCCAGAGCTACAAAGATCTTACATCTTAAACAAAACAAAAATAATTTCGGTTATTGGCTCGTTATGAAGGATATACCATATTGTTTTAAGATGTTCATTAATGAGGACAACTGGGTATGGTGAAAAATCTGTATTATCTTTGAATGATTCTGTGAAAGTGAGAACTGTTTTATAAATTTAAATTAAGGTTAGTTTTAAAAATACAGCCGGGCGGTGATGGCGCACGCCTTTAATCCCAGCACTCGGGAGGCAGAGCCAGGTGGATCTCTGTGAATTTGAGGCCAGCCTGGACTACCAAGTGAGTTTCAGGAAAGGCGCAAAGCTACACAGAGAAACCCTGTCTCAAAAAACAAAAAAAAAAAGCCGGGCGGTGGTGGCGCACGCCTTTAATCCCAGCACTCGGAGCAGAGCAGGCGATCTCTGTGAGTCGAGCAGCCTGGCTACAAGTGAGTTCCAGGAAAGGCGCAAAGCTACACAGAGAAACCCTGTCTCGAAAAACCAAGAAAAAAAAAAAATAAAAAAATAAAAATAAAAATACAGACTATAGAGCAAAGTAACTTGACTTTGAGTTTGAAGGCATTGTGTGTAGTAACATTTCCAAATCTAGTTGCTGTCTTAAATTTTATATATGCAGCACCTTTAAAAATTCAGTCAACAAAAGTGGCTCTAGATTAAAAATATGTATTTTTTTTTGTCCTTCCCCCTCCCTCCTCCCCACTTCACACAAATAGTAGAAAATATTTAATCTAGTCAACTGGTTAAACTCATTTTTAAATTTAGTAATTTTAAGCCAGGAGTGGTAGCTTATACCAGTGATCCTAGCACTTGGGAGGCTGCTGCAAAAAAACAAAAAGATAAAATCAGAAAATGCTGAATTTCACACACAAATACAAGCTTCCACTTGCACTTTTTTGTTTGTTTGTTTTGTTTTTCGAGACAGGGTTTCTCTGTGTAGCATTGCGCCTTTCCTGGAACTCACTTGGTAGCCCAAGCTGGCCTCGAACTCACAGAGATCTGCCTGGCTCTGCCTCCCAAGTGCTGGATTAAAGGCGTGCACCACCACCGCCCCGGCCCACTCGCACATTTAAAACATAATTTGAAGGAGTTAAAATACTGGTTTTAGTATATCTCCATTTTAAAAAAAAAAAAAAAAAAAAAAGTTTATTTTCCTCCTAAAGAATAGTCTTGGGGCCAGGGGTGGTGGCCCATACTTTAATCCCAGCAGGGAGACTGAGGCAGGTGGACTTCTACACAGTAAATCCCTTTCTCCATCCACCACCCCCTAAAGAAACAAAAAATAATCTTGAGCAAACAATTTTTTTCTGAATTTGGGATATTCTGACTTAAAGTAAGATTGTTAAAAGCCCTGAGTCTAATTCTCAGTACCAGTTTTTTTTTTGTTTTGTTTTGTTTTTAATGGACAGCACTGATGATGGAGAGGTAGGTAGGTGGTCAGTGCTTTAGAACACTTGTTGCTCTTTCAGAGCACCCAAGTTCTGTCCCCAGGATCCATATGGTAGCTCAATACTATCTGTAACTCCGGTTCCAGGGGATCTGATAGCCTGTCTTCTGAACTCCATGGACACCAGACACATAGGTGCACATATATACAAGTAAAACACTAACTAATGCACTCAGAAGGCCATAAAAGCTCCTTATTTGGGAGCTGACTAGATCTACAGGTTTAATGACTAAGGTTTCAGGAATGGTGCTTCCCAGTTCCTCCAGTGAAACAATACTGCTCCAGCTCTCCAACATACTAAGTTTTAGACCTGGACATTTCATAACATATCAAAAACTAAGCATCTTTACAAAATATTGAGTGTTCTTATTTATCAGCAATTTTCCCCTCCAGTGTTGGAGCCCAAACCTAGGGTCTAACTTCTGGTATGCCAGGCAAAAGATGCAACCCTAGCCCCACCCCTTACATATCAAACAGTATTCACATACAAACAAATATAAACTCAACATTATGTGGGAAAGACCATCTTCATTTCAGCCACACTGCTACCCCAAAATCTTATCAAATGAAACAAAGAAGTACAGCTAGATACTATATTGGAACCAGAAAGTCTGTTTTAAGTACCAGCCTCTTCCTGAAGTGTACCTAAGGTTGTTTTCCATGTTTCTTTAGGTGTTTTTCAAAGCAATTTAAACTAAAGTTAACCATAACAGCAGGACTGGAGAAATGGCTTAGCAGTTTACAACACTGGTTACTCTTCAAGGACCTCCGTTCTATTCCCAGCACCTCTCACATTATCTATAACTTCAGTTCCAGGGCGATCCAACACTTCCTGACACCCTCTTCTGACTTCCAATAGGGCACTACTTGCAAGCAAAACATACATATGAAATAAAAAGAAAATTGTAACAGCAACACTACAATGACATACTCTACCCATATACCCAACCCTCTATTTCACACTAAGGATTTAAATTTTCAAACTATTATTTAATGTTTACAATATAAAATACAAATCAAGTTAAAGTTAAGGACTGAACCCATAATAAAATAAAATACAAAACACTGGAAATGTTAAGAATAATCCACTTTCCCAATGTATTTTTTTAATGGAACTGAGGTTTCTTTACTTTAAAAAAAAAAAATACTAGGTTTTTTTTTTTTTTTTTTTTTATGTGTATGAGTGTTTTGCCTGTATGTGCCCCACATGCATGCCTTTATATGTCAGGACAGATCCCTTTCAATTGGAGTTACAGCTGTTTGTTAGTGTGGTTTCTTAATATCATGCTTAGAAGCTTGATGTAGAATCAAATCTGTATCATTACCACAGGAGGCTGAAGCAGCATATCAAGTCGAGGACAACCTGGGCTACCTAGTAAGACTCTGGCACTAAAACAAAACCACACAAAAATAAATACACCTTCAATGATAAGTCTAGGTTCAAAACTCATCCTTTCTAACTCTGAAAGTCTCAAATAAACTGAAGGAAGCACACTTAAATATAAAACCCCAGCACTCAGTAGGTGGATTCAGAACAGCCAGGCCTACATAAGAGAACCTGGCTCAAAACACACAAAATTATGGGATAAGACACCCTCACTCCCCCCCCCACAATAAGTAAGAAAAATGGGGGGGGCACATGAATGTTTTTAAACAAAAAACTGAAATTGGAACAAACGCTTCACAATGACCCATGGTTGAGTTGTCCTTACTCCAACTTATAAACATGGAGATTTAGTTCCTTGAAATTACCTAGTTAATGGGATGGGAAGGCTTTTGAGGCTAGAAGGAATTATTTCAACATTTAAATAATTCCAAGATTAAGAATCTAAAAACTGAAATCTAGACTTATATGTACTACTAGAACAAGTGTAGAATTACTAGCATTCTACAGACATGACTGAAACAAGAACAAGTGTAGAATTACTAGCATTCTTTAGGACATGATTGAAACTATGTCTACCAATAAAAAAAAGGTTCATATCAATCCTTCATTTTTCCCTAATCTGTGCAAGTATCTATCTAAGCTATAATGTTACTAGTCAGTTGTGGGGTTTCAATAACAACTTTATCTCTTAAGGCAGGAGTTGTAGGGTGTGAGTGTAAAATGAAAGGCTTTGACATTTTTCCCTCAAAATTACCACTTAAGGTGACTTGAAGGGCTATTTTATTTAATTTTATTAAAATAATTAAATAGACTAGGTCTAAATATTGTGGGGTTACAGATGCTACAGATAAAACATTTAGGTAAGCAAGATTTCTGAGATGTGAAAAGTCCCTTTATCATTCTACTTAACCTTCTATAAACGGTGTTATGTGTGAAAGACAACCTGCTCATGTCAAGTCCCTTGGGAGCTAAGGGACTCCAGACACTGTAATGAGGCTGCAGCAAGAGGTCAATACAGCAGATCCACTTCACCCACACAGGACTTTACTGATACTGTCCTCAACTTGCTCATCATTAATCAGGTCTACTTCAACTGAGAAACAGTAAAAAGAAATTTAGAACACATTATGTAACCTTCCTACTTTAAAAGTTATTGAACTAGTAAGTTCACATGAAAATTCCAAACAGGAGAAAAACAAGGTCAGCATATTACTATGGATGTATGTAGGCCAAAGACTGTAGTGGTTTAAGTAGACTACCATGGGAAAAAAATACCCACTGGTGAATGTTACAAATAAAATAACAGCTATACCTAGTAAGTCCACCCAATTCCATTTCCTACAGCACAATGTAATTCTAAGTTTCAAAACATCCGAAGTCCTAACTTAGCTACAGTTCTGATTTCAATAATAAATTAAATTAGTGTTAGCAGCTTTGGGTTAGTTATCAGCAACTTGCAGTTTTTCTAAGTTCTACTACAATTCAAAGGTGCAATTCCCTATCCACAAAAAAAATACATGTCAGAAGTATGTAACCAAAACATTTTTGTTCCTGACATATTATCAGCAATATTCCTTTATAGTACTGACTCAAAAGGCCTTTTCACAAAATGAAATCTCCACTTTTAACAACCTTGCCAAACATAAATCCTCAACATACATGGTTTATCTGTTTGGACTGGGGGAGTTAAAAGGGGGACAGCTACAGAATTAGGATTTTTTAAAAGCAGTTTTTAAAGATGAGAGATGTGCACACGACTTTTCCACCACACAATGTCAACTGAAGCGATCAGAACAAGTCTTTCCTGCAAGCCCAGGGCTTAAGCACACGTATGGAAATAGAAATAGCAGTCGATGGCGCTTCGGAAAGAAGAAAAAAGGAGAAAAACATAAAAACAAACAAAAAAACAAAAAACCTGATCTGGATATCAAGAGACCTTGGTTTTAGTTTCCGGACACTCCCAAGTGACCTTGGAGAAACAGTTTTTCTAGAGGCTTGTCTGGGGAGAACCATTTTTAAATCCCTAAAGAATATTAACTTTTCGTGATTCAGAATAGGCTTTCGAACTGACCCTAATAAATACCGGAGGGGGGAGGGGGAGGAGAGGACAGGAAACAAGTTAATGGATCCGAGGCCTGAAGTGCAAACTAGCGACTCTGTAAGGGAAGTGAACCATGACCCAGCAGGCCTCTGCGTGGGACCTGGGGCCAGACGTGCCTCAGAGGTGGGGTGGAGATACACTAGTCAGGTTCTCGGCCCGGCGGGAGGTGGAGCCGAGGTTCTCGCGTGCATTGTCCCCGGGAGGGAGCCATGTTTCCTCCTCCCCGGCACTCCCAGATGGCGGCAGGGAGCGCGGGGCTTCCCAAGCAGCCCGCCGGTCTGAAAAGCCGGCGGGGGGGCCCAATCGAGGGCAAGGATCGCAGGGCCAGAGAGACCTGACCTCCGCCGCGGCCTCGCGACGCAAGCATCAGGCGGCAGCTAGGGCAGACAGGCCGGGGGCGACGGTTCCTGATCCGCGCTTTCCGCCGCGGCCCGCTTGAGTGGGGAGGCCATGTGGAGACCCGGCCGGGGTGGCGGCGACCGAGATCACTGGCCTCCACTGCCCGAGCTGCGGGCCGCGGACAGCAGGCCCGGGCCCTCGACCTCCCAAGCCTCGGGTCGGCACTGTGCGGCGTGACCTGCTGCCGTACTCACCGTTGGCGCGCTTGAGGGCATTTTCCGGCCTCTGGAAATAGGCCGGCATCTTGGCGGTAGGCTCAGCTCACCCGGCGTCAGCGAACTCCCTAGTGGCCCGGACCGGGAGAGGAGGCGGAGGGGCACTAGCGCGAGCTTCCACGCGCCTCACCAGCAGTCGCCCGCGCCCAGCCGGCCAGAGACGGAAAGGAAGGAGCCACGTGATTCCCTTGCGGCCGCACCGCCGCCGCCCGAGCCCCGGATGTAGGGGGCGGGCCTCTGCGCATGCTCAGACTTTCTCCGCGCGCAGGCGCGCTGTTGTCGCGAGCGCGGGCTGACGTGGCGGCGGGTACCGTGTGGCGCGAACTGTTGTGTACCTCTTTGGGGCGCGGGAGGGGACCGTAGAGACAGTTTCCCCGGGACGGCGGTGCTCCAACGAACATGGGGTGGGAAAGGGGAATTTGCGGTCAGATCTGCGACGAGAAAAGGCATTGTCGACACAATCATTTCCAAAATGAATGGCGCGGGGGCAGGCCGTATTAAGATAAGATCACATTGGCTACGCAGGGACTTCGCCGACCGTCAAGAAAGGGAAAAGAAATATTTTTTTTTTCTTGATTTTTGTTTTTTCGAGACAGGGTTTCACTTTGTTGTGTAGCCCTAGTTGTGCTGAATCTCACTATGGTATCCTCGTAGGGTTAGTGTCTCAAGGATTCCCGAGAGAAGTCGAGTGTCAGAGCCACCTTATAGGGAGAAAGCCCTGGAACATAGCAGATTTTTATGTTTGAAAATAAGAGAGTGTCGTCGATTTTTACATACAGACCACGTCACAGACAAATAAAAGAAATGTATGTTGGTGAGGAAAAGATTTATTGCAAGTCATGTCTTTTATTGCTGCCTAACAAATTATTAATTACTATGCTTAGAACTTGAAAGCCATTTAAACAGCGTCGAATTATTAAACTCTTGCTATGAAATAGCTTGAGTTCAGAGCTAAGGATGTACCGTGGCAGAGCGTTCGCCTAGCATGCGCAAGGCCCTTGGCTCAATTCCTAGCACCACACAAAGTAAGGTTTAGAAGGAAAAGATGGAATAAATTATTGCAAGTTTATTACACATTTTACAATAATAGATATGGGATATGTAAGTTAATGAAATATTGTATCGATGAATGAGGAAACCACATGCCACAAAAGCATCTCATTTCTGTCTCCGAAATGAGGTTTTTGCATTTAATGCAGAAATGGGCAAAAAAAATTGACAGCTTCTTTTCAAAAACAAAAACCCAGTGCTGGTGGCCCACACCTTTGATCCCAGCTCTTGGGAGGCAGATATCTGTGAGTTCGAGGTCAGCTTGGTCTACAGCGTGAGTTTCAGGACAGTCAAGACTACACAGAGAAACCCAATTTAGAAGAAGAAGAAAAAGAAGGGGGGAAAAAAGCCCTGCAGTGGTGATGAATGCCCTTAATCCTTAATCCCAGAACTCCGGAGGCAGAGACAGGCTGTCGAGGCCAGCCCAGTCTACAGAATGAGTTCTAGGACAGCCAGGGCCACACAGAGAAACAGTTCTCAAATAAACAAGTAAATAAAATTTTAAGGGCTATTTAAAGATCTGAAGAGATGGCTCAACTTTAAAAGGGTTACTTGCAGAGCACCTTAGTTCAGTTCCCAACACCTATGTCAGGCTGCTCATAACCACCCATAACTCTAGTTCCAAGAGTATCCATCACCTCTGGCCTTCTCACAACAACATGTACATACCCACACGAAGACACAGACAAAAACAAAAAATATTTTAAAGTTGATTTCAAGAGTTCTTACTGCCGGCGATGGTGGTGCACGCCTTTTATCCCAGCACTCGGGAGGAGAGCCAGGTGGATCTCTGTGAGTTCAGGGCCAGCTCTGGGCTACAGAGTGAGATCCAGGACAACCACCAAAACTACACAGAGAAACCCTGTCTCGGAAAAAAAAAAAAAAAAAAATTGAGTTCTTACTCCAGAATGCTTAGACCATGCTAAATGTATGACCTTTCACCTTCCAAAGCAAACACCAGACAGGGTTGGTGTAAAGGAACAGTAAATACTAAGAAGCTTTAGCAAATGTTTTATGGGCATGATCAAGGATTTCTTTGTGTATGTTATAATTAAGTCAAAATTTAAAAGCCAAACATAAAGAGCAAATAGTTCTTTCATGCAGTTTTTATTACATAAAAATTACTTCATAGGCTAAAGAAAGAGGCAAACAATAAAATGAAACTTGGCCTAAATATCAGAACATGCTTATATCAGATAATATGATAAGAGTTGAAGAAATGGCTCAGCAGTTAAGAGAACTTGTTGCTCCTGAGGAAGATCCAGGTTTTATTCCAAGCATCCACATGGTGATTTACAACTATCCACCCATAACTCCAGTCCCAGGGTATCTGGCACCTTCTGACCTCTACAAGCACCAGGCACACACACGGTGCACATACATACATGAAGGCAAAATACTCATAAACATGAATAAATCTAAAACAAATTTAAAGGTAAATGTTTTCAGCATTACTCATTTGGTAGGCCCACAGTCGGATGATGAACTGAAATCAAATGTCCCTCATATTGATAATTTTCCTTTCCATGTTGTTTAAAGCATATGAAGCATTGGTGTAGACCAGGCTGGCCTCGAACTCACAGAATCCTCCTGCCTCTGCCTCCCGAGTACTGGAATTAAAGGCATGCACCACCACCGCCCGGCGAAAAAATAATTTTTAAAAGAACTGAAATTAGTATGTTATGAAGTACACTGATTTTTACTATATATAGGAAGTTTTCTGCTCTTAAAGAAACACAATAGTTTAATCAAAAAAATTATTAGCATTTCCTACCATCATTCCTCAGCATACATTAGTCTATCTTTAGATTGTATTATTTTAGACAAACAAGCACATCCATCTCAGTATGCAAATTTGCTTTAATCTTTAATAGAGTACTAAATTTATATGTATACCAAAATTGTTTTAAGATAAAGTTCTTTATGATTTCTTATCAGTTTGATTTATAAGCTTATTTTTTTAACCTGTATATGTCTATTTAATAGTGAAAGTAACATTTTTTCTCTTGTTTAAACTGAAAATTTGATCTAAATTTGTTATATAATTAGTAATACTAGCCTTAATGTTGCTATTTCCATTATAGGTATATCACCCTTGCATTGTTTTTCAATAGTTTGTAAATTATATACTTATTTTATATATCTGGAGCCATGCAAAACTATCTCAGATGAAAAGGGTCAAAAGTGGGAAAAGTTTAAGAAACCTCACTAGACCACCTGCTATTCCTCCAAGTTACAACCTGAAGTATCTATAAATCTCAGACCATACCTTTCATTCCCAGTTTTGGGAGCATGTGAAGGCAGTTACTAGAGATTGAACCCAGGACTTTTCACAGTCTAGGCAAGTATCCAGAACTGAACTATATCCTCAGCCCTCTTTTTACCTTTTTCTTTTGAGACAGGGTCTTTCTAAGTTGCCTAGGCAGAAGACTTTTAGTCTTCTTGCATCAGCTTCCTGAGTAGCTAGGATTGCAGGCTGGATTTGAACTTGCTGTAAGGCTAGCAAGATGACCAGCAGGTGAAAAACTCTTGCCACACAAGCCTGATAACCTCAGTTCAGTAGATGAAAACCAAATAACAGTAGAAGGAGAGAACCAACTCCTGAATTCTGTTCTTTGACTTCCATATGCATGCCCACACTCATATATGCACATCATACACACACATAATAATGATAATAATTTTTTAAAAAATAAACAAACACTATTTGCTGCTCTTACAGAGGACCTAAGTTCAGTTACAAATACCCACATGATGATCATTTGGAATCTGCATTCCCTCAATTCTGTATTTCTAAACTAAAGAGACATGCATATATCTGTAATGGCAGCTAGTTGAGAAGCTGAGGCAGGATTATGAGTTCCAGGCCAGCCTAGGCTACATATAATCAGACTCTGTCTCCAAAAAACAACTCTGCTTCCATTTTGCTACCCCTCATCCTCCATTTCCTCCTTTCCCAACTTAGATTTCCTCATTGGTGGTGGTTATTTTTTTTTTTTTCTTTTCTGACTCCTTTCCAACTTTATTATCACCTGAGAAACCCCATTCAGGTCAAATCTCATCACATTCCCCTTCCTGCAGCCAAAGTTGGCTATAGAAAAAATGTGCAGCCATGGAAACAGATGTCATCTTAAATTCCAAACCACAACTCAGTCACTCTTTTGCACTTCTCTAGGCCACTACCCATTTTTCCCAGCAGAGTGTTTTCCTGCTCTGTCCCTTCCTCTGCTACCTCCAGCATGTTGGCCTATCTCCCACCCAGCTACCTTAGTGCTGCACAGCCTCCACCCTTCTTTGCTATCTGACTAAAGCCACTCCGTATTCCGACACTTCCTCCCAGACACAGGCTGGACCACTCCTTGTCCTGGAAGCATTTTTCTCCCACTCAGCTTCCAGGACCTGATTTGCACTCCACATTGCTGACTACTACTCACTTGTGTGTGCTCACTCTCTGACCTCTGAGGTTGAGCTATCCCAGGGCTTAGACCTAGACCTCATTTTCTGACTATAACTCATCCCTTGCTTCTAGCTCATGGCTTTAGACATCATTTCTATCCTGTATATAAAGTTGCATTAACACCCTTTGACTTCCCTCCTAGAAGCTAGACACCTCTGTTTTACACATCAAATAGATGTTTATTGTATTATGTACATCTGACCTGTTACAAACTAGACTACTTGGTCCCCTCTGCCTCCACCCTTCCTTGTCATCTTTCCCAAATTAATGCCAGCAATTCCATTCGTCCACCTATGCAGATAAAAGACATTGAAGACATCTTTGACCCCTATTTTCTGTCTTACTCCCTCACCCAATCAATCAATACATCCAATTCCCTATACTACAGTTACCACCACCACCTGGTGATGCCTGGTCCATGTTACTGACATTTCTCATGTAGAGTAAGTAGTAACATACTAAATTGGGTTTTTGTTTCCATGTTGGTACTTTCTCTTTACTCTTCACATACTAGGAAGGAAATTCTTTTGAATTAAAAGTGAGTTGGTGCCAGTCATGATGAAGACCTATTTTGTCATTCCAGCTCACTTGGTGAAAAACAGAGTCTTTACAGGGTCTCACAAGGCCTTGCACAGCCCCGGTCTTCTGCATTATTACTTCCCCACCACCACCAGTGTCACCCTTACTGTGAAATCTCCCCCATAGAGTAATAACAACTTGCCTTTCTCCTACATGTCTTAGCATCATTCTTTTATTTCCTCCATAGCATTGATCATCATCTGGTTCCCAGTATATTTTATTCATTTATTTATTGCCTGCCCATCTAAAACACAGTAATCTTGGCAAGGGCCAGGTTTGCTTTATTTACTCTGTATGTGACACCTATAAGAGTGCCTAACAATAGAAAGCACTCAATAAATGTTTGTTGAGTACATGTCTTGGTTGATTGAAACAGGCCTTTAATGCCAAGAAGAGTGGCACACACATGTAGTCACATTCACTTTGAAGCTAAGGCGGGAGCATAGCATGAGCTCAGGGCTGTTCAAGTAGCAGCCTGGTCAATGTAGCAGACTGTCCAGAGAGACAGAGAGAGATCCTAAATTATGATTGCCCATTTGCCTGTTGATCTCCTGGGTGATACTGGCATTCTCTTAAAGGTGGTGGCTGGAACAGCCCATCATTGTATGCAGATAGTTCCTGGCATATGGTCAATACTCAGAAAACATTTAATCTGTGTCTATGTTTTCAGAGCATCTTGATTATTCTACCTATAAGAAAAAAAGATCAAAAACCTTCCAGCTTACATTCTTCATCAAATGCAAGTAAGCTTGAACTCTTCAACAGGGATACACCAAGAATGTATTGTGCCTCTACCAAGCAGGTCACTGTTGGGGCATTAAACTCAGTTTCTGCTTGGGGTTTTAAGAAGGTAGGCCCAAAGCTACCCAAATCAACTAGGCCAAAACAAAATGAGTAAGACACTGAAGAGTGGTTTCTGGGTGTGGTTTGAAAGCAAATGTCTCTGTTAAGTATTTCAAACAGATTACAAGGAAACATGGACCACAGGGTGTGGGCTTTCATGCTGGGGAGGTAGAGATAATCTTTGTGGAGGTCTTACACTGTGTTGCAGAACAACTTAAAGAGTACCTGTTCAGAGAGCACTATCCTGGTACCCAAATGTAAATCTGGTGACCATTCTGTTTTTCCTTTAATTTAGACTTTTTAATAGTGTATATCAGTTGTACAAAGTAAAGGATGTCATTATGGCATTTTCATGAATGTATATCTTATACTTTGAAAGAATCTTACTTCCTTTTCCCTTTTTCCTTCTACATCTCTAGTTTGAATTTTCTGCAGAGTGCTCACTATTAGGTGATTGTTTTGTTTCCTTAGTTACTAGATGGCAAACTTTAAGAGACTGAGGGGGCCTTGTTCACTTTTGTACCCCCAAGTCCCGGAACTCTGCCTGGTGCAGGGCAGTCACTGCATAAATATGTGATATGTGAATAAATAAAGGAGCAGGAAAGACGCCTCAATGGTTGAGAGCACTGACTACTCTTCCGGAGGACTCAGATTTGACTCCCAGTGCCCACATAGTGGCTCACAGCCAGGGGATCTGACACCCTCTTATGGCCTCCACAGGCATCAGGCATGTATGACATTCACAGACATACATGCAAACAAAACACCCACACACATAAAATAATAAATCATAAAATAAATAAATCAAATGATGGAGACTGACCATGGTGGACAGAATTCTGTGATATCTTCAACAAACCCATCCCCAGGTGAACCCGCTTTGTATAAACCCTGGACTTGTTTTTCAAAAGTGGAATTTGGTTATATGCTACAATTGACTTTTTAATTTTTTTATTATTGTGTATGAGTGTGGGTACATGTATGTGGAGGTCAGAGAACAACTTTCAGGAGTTGGTTCTCTCCTTCTACCATGGGATCTGGGGATCAAACTTAGGTTGGCAGGCTTCTGTCCAGCTACAAGTAACTTTAAAAGGGGGAGATGGGATAATGAGATGGCTGTAAAAGCCCTTGGCATGCATACTTAGATATAATATATACACACATACTTATACATACATTAAATAAATCAATGTAATAAAAATTACTTTAAAAAAATAAGGGAGCTAAAAGCAGTAAACAGCCACTCAGATAATTAGGACAGATATTAGTCCTACAACCACAAGGAGCTGGATGCTGTTAACAGTCTGAATTTAGAAGCCAATTCTTCTGATAGTCTCCAACAAGAAAGGCAACTGGACATCACCTGGATTCCAGCCTGTTAAGATCCTAAGAAGAGAGTCCAGCCATGCTGTACCGAGCCCACGGAGCTATGAACTCATGAGTATGGGTATTCTGAGCCTCTAGTTCATGCTAATTTGTTATGCAACAATGCATAACACAGAGGCATTAATAGTTCTCTCTCTCTTTCTCTCTCTCTGGTTTTGGTTTTTTGAGACAAGATTTTTCCGTATAGCCCTGGCTGTCCTGGAACTCACTCTGTAGACCAGGCTAGCCTTGAACCCAGAGATCCTTCTGTCTTTGCCTCCCAAGTGCTGGAATTCAAGGTGTGTGCCACCACTGCCCAGCTAAGTTTCTCTGTTCTTTTACTTATTTACTTATTATTTATTTATTGTGTGTATATGTGTGAGTATGTACATGCCATCACATGCATGTGGAGGTCAGAGGACAACTCTTAGTAGTAAGTTCTCTCCTGCCATCTTGTAAGATCTGGATATTGGACTTGGGTTGTCCTACCTGCATGCAAGCATCTCTACCTGCTTAGCCATCTCGATAGTTTTTTGTTGTTTGTTTTTATGAATCAGGGTTTCACTGTAATCCAATCTGGCCTCAAATTCACAGGAATCCTCTTATCTTAATCTCCAGGATATCAGGATTACAGGCAGGCTTCATTAGGACCCTCCTTCCCTGTTATGTCAGAGGAATAATGAGATGCTAAAAGTAATATAAACTCAGCACTTGGAAAGTAGAGGCTGGAGGATCAGAAGTTCAAGGTCATCCTAAGATACATAGCAAGTTGGAGACCAGCCTGGACTACATCAGATCTTGACTCAAAGAGAGGGAGAGAATTTTGGTTAATGGTATGTCACCAGTCTCCCCCAAATCCTGTAAAGCCTTGTGTTCACCTGCTGCAAGGAGTCTGTTAACAGGAGGTTCTAATGGTGAGAAGCACTGAGAGTTGTTGGCGCCACGGTCTTGGGTGATGCTCAATGACTCAGAGTCAGAAGTTCAGTTATACTGTTACTAAGGATTCTCATTCTGGGTGGTGGTGGTGGTGGTGGTGGTGGTGGTGGTGGTGGTGCAGGCCTTTAATCCCAGCAATAGGGAAGCAGAAGAAAGTGGATCTGAGTTCAAGGCCAGCCTGGTCTACAGAGCAAGTTCCAGGACAGCCAGGGCTATAAAGAGAAACCCTGTCTTAAAAAACAAAACAAAAATCAGAAAAGGGTTCTCAGAATGTGCAACAGAAAGTGGCACTAGCACAGCTAATCTACCACATCTAACATGTCAGGATCATGGAGAATTGGTGCAGCAAAACCTGCCAGAGTTGGAGCTGACCCTGGATGCCAAGATGGTTCCCCTATATAAGAAGAAGGCGAAGGCCATGAAAGTAGGCTGAAGAAGAATCCCAAAGAGCTTTGTGGATGCAGGTTGGGCACACACATTCATGCATTGGTAAAATAACTCATTTGTTTTTTAATTTTTTAGATTATTTTACTTTATGTATATAAGTGTTTTGCATGTACATATGTATGTGCACCCCATACACACCTGTAGAGGGTGTCAAATCCCCTAGAACTGGAGTTACAGATGGCTGTTAACTGCCATGTAGGTACTGGGAAACCCAAGTCCTCAGAGAGAGTAATGAGTGTTCTTAACCATTGAGCCAGCTCTCTGGTCCAGAACTTGTTTTTTGAATGGGTAATTTGAATATAATCATAAAACCAAGATTTTTTTTTTGAGACAGAGTCTCACTTTGTAGCCCAAGTTGGCCTTGAATTCTCAATACACCTACCTCAGCCTCCTCTGAGTGTTGAGATTACAGAGTATACCACTACAGGTGGCTCACCAAGGGCTTTTAAATAAACAGTTACAGTGCGCCAGTCTTGGTCCATTACTTCTTGTAACAAATGTCCTGATTGATACAAGGTTGACAGAGGAAACTAGGTTTTATGGTAACTGTCGGTACTACCCTGAAGGCTTTTCTGTGAAGCCAAACTATTCTAAAACAAAAAGATTACTTTTTTTTTTTGGTTTTTTTTTTGGTTTTTTTTCCCGAAACAGGGTTTCTCTGTGTAGCTTTGCGCCTTTTCCTGGAACTCACTTGGTAGCCCAGGCTGACCTCGAACTCACAGAGATCCGCCTGGCTCTGCCTCCAGAGTGCTGGGATTAAAGGCGTGGGCCACCACCGCCCAGCTTAAGATTACTTTTTTGTTTTGTTTTGTTTTTTTCTTTTTTTGTTTTTCAAGACAGGGTTTCTCTGTGTAGCCCTGGCTGTCCTGGAACTATCTTTGTAGATCAGGCTGAACTCACTCAGAGAGATTTGCCTGTCTCTGCTTCCCAAGTGCTAGGATTAAAGGTGTGCACCACCACTGCCCAGCAAAAGGATGACCTTTAAAACAGGGAGAAATTATTTTTAGACACATCACTGTAAATGATAAATCTTTTTATGTTCTTTAAAACACATAAATAATGATCTGTGGTAATTTGAATGAGAATGACCTTCACAGGCTCATCTAATATTTGAAATCTTGGTTCTCCAGCTTGAGGAGCCCTTTGGGAACAATTATGGGGCATGGCCTTATTGGAAGAGGTTTGTCACTGGATGAACATTAAGTTTTCAAAAGATTCAGACTGGTGCCATTCTGTCTGGTGTGTCTGTCTGTCTATCTCTCTCTATGTCTGCATCCACTTCTCTCTCTCCCCTCTCTTCTCTCTTTGCTGGTATAGACTTTAATCTTCTGAAACTGTAGGCCCAAAATTAAATGCTTTCTTTTTGTTTGTTTGTTTGTTTTTCTAGACAAGATTTCTCTGTGTAGTTTTGGTGCCTATCCTGGATCTCACTCTGTAGACCAGGCTGGCCTTGAACTGCTTAAGTTGTTTTGGTCATGGTAGTTTATCATAGGAATAGGACAGTAACTAAGATAAGATCCAAATTGGCTTTAATTACATTCTTCTTGATAAACTTTTTATTTTAACACAAGAGAGCTCAAAAGCTTGGCTTCTTAGAGCCAGGTCCCAACATTAGCATCATAAATCTGAAGAATGCAACAAGGACTTCCTCATAGAAAGCCTCACTGTGATGGTTAATCTCAACTGGCAACTTGGCTACATTGAGAAATGCCTAGGAGACTATAAAGCACACCTCTGGGGGTATAAGTGCTGTGATGGTATTTCCAAAGATGTTAGCTTCTGTGGATTCTGATCTAACACCTAGATTAGCCCCTTGAGGATCAATAAGACAATGGCATTATTTGGAGGTGATGAAAGTCAGGAAGCAGAGTATAGTTTCAGGAGGAAGCAGCTCATTAGGGGCATGTCCTTGGGAACTACCCATCACCCTGGCTCCTTCCTGTGTTCCCCTTTCCCTGTTTTCTGGCCCCCATGACATGAGATGTTCTGCTCAGCCATGCCTCCATAATATACCAATACCTCTGAAATAGTAACATGAATTAAATGACCCTTCCCTGTAGGGGTCTCAGGTGTTTTGGTCACATCTGTGCAAAAGTAAATAATATACTTATGTATGTTGTAATCCAGTTAGCTTTCAGGACAGAATTTCAAAGCTGTTGATTGAACTGCCTTCTTGGTACCCTTTAATGAGCTGAGTTACCACTCTGATGGCTCTGTTGACTGGCAGGCCCAGTATATGATTAATTCCAATGATAGAAACAACAATAAAAAAGAGAGCCATTCTTTCATCAAGTGGTCCACAAAATTCCATCTTTGAGATACAAGGGTCCCTTGAACACATGACCAGACAGGTTTAGACTGGAAATTTTGTTGTTGTTTTTTTTTTTTTTTATTTTTATTTTTATTTTATTTATCTATTTATTTATTTATTTATTTATTTATTTATTTGAGGCAGGGGTTTCTCTGTGTAGCCCTGGCTGTCCTGGATTTCACGTTGTAGAGTAGGCCTTGAACTCAGAGATCCACCTGTCTTTGTCTACCAAGTCCTGGAATGAAAGGCATTTGCCACCACATAGTGATTTGGGACATTTTCTAAACCTATACTAATGTCAATAGCTCCTGATTCTATTTTCTGGGACAAGAGAGTGAGCATGGTATGCAAAACAAGAGTTGATAAGGGGCTGGAGAGAAAACACAGTGGTAAGAGTGCTTGCCTAGAATGCATCAGGCCCTGGGTTCAAACCCCTAGCACCACAATAAATGAGTAAATAGCTAGCTGAGTGTGACAGCACATACCTAGAATCCCAGTACTTGGAATCAAAGTTAAAGATTATCCCTAGTGACAGAGCAAGTTCAGTGGCAATCGATGAGTCCTTAAAGCAAATCAATGGGGTGGTCTTGGAAACCCCTGATACTAGACTAACTACACTTTTCTAAAAGTTTTTCTGATTCAAACTTTATTGGGAGAGGCACAAAGGTAAGTATGGTTAGCTTCCCCTGATTTTCAAGGAAACAAGAGGAAAACAAGTAATTTAAAATAGGCTGTACAGTTAAGATGGGCAGATCTGGGCTTTGACCCCAACTTCATCTATGACAGTACAGAGGTCAGTCTTACAGCTAAAGGTTGGTTGGATAGCCTTTTTTTCCCACCGTCTCCATCCTCTAGTGCTTTCCACTTAATGCTGGTTAACTTGTCTGGCAGGTCTGACAGCACAATGAAACGAGAGGGGAGGCATAATTCCCAGTCACCTACACCATGACCAAGGCAACTCATAAAAGAAAGCATTTCACTGTTGGCTTGCTTACAGTTTTAGAAACAGTCCCATTATCATCATGGTAAAAATCACAGCAACAGGAAGCATGGTGCTGGAGAAGTAACTGAGAGCTACATCCTGATCTGAAAGCAGAGAGCATGGGCCTAACATGGGCTTTTGAAACCTCAAAGCCCACCCCCAGCGACATACTTCCAACAAGGCCACACACTCTAATCCTTCTAAATATTTCAAATAATTCCACTCCCTGTGATTAAACATTCAAATATATGAGCCTATGAGGGATATTCAACCATCGTATCTACCTTCCTATAAATCTTATCTCCATCTCTGGCCTGGAGTCCCACAGCATAGTTACTAGATATGGCCTTCAATATCTTTTCCCAACACCCAACACCATCTCCCTTAAATAAAGCACTTATGAATTATAGGAAGGAGGATCAAAAGTTCAAAGTCATCCCCAGTTACACAGAAAGTTGAAGACCAATCTGAACTTCGTAAGACCCTTACTTAAAAAAAAAAAGAATTTTACTTAATATGTTACCAGTTCTCCCAGTCCTGCAAAGCCTGTGTGTACCTGCTGCAAGAAGCTATTAACAGAAGATTCCAAAAGAAGCTCAAAACCAATATCTGGTAACTGTAAGTTGGTGGAAAGAAAGATATTTAGTCAAGGATCTGTGGGGGGTCTCTGCAACCACTATGGCCAGCAGGATGCCATTTCTGCTTGAGGCAAGAAGACAGTCCAGTTCAAATTGATTCAGTAGTCAGTGTTGGGTCAAGTGTTGAGAGTCTGACCTCGAGTACTTTATTTTAGGCATATTTAAGCACAGCACAATTTGGAAAAAAAGTTTCTTGGTGACAATCCTATGTGTACAATAAAGCTTAAGACATGACTACATCAAGACTCTTTGAAAGTACATGTGGAATCTTCCATAAAGATGAGTTCTATAGATTGACTATGTGTGACATCCTAAGGGTCTGGGGAGGATCTGGTGTGGTCTCAGTCATACAGATAGCACAAAGGTCAGCAGGTTATTAACCACCTCCTCTCCTAGCCTTCTGAGTGGGAAGCAAGTAACACATCTTTCCTTCTGAAGAGAAAACACTGCACGCTTAACATTCCTGGTTTCTCTAGTGCTTATCTGTGTGCACAAGAACCTCTATGCCTCCTACAAGGGACAACAGCAACAAGTTGGAAGGTCTGTCACCTTCAGAGTCCCATCTCAGGGAACCCATGGGTACAGTGTTATTTTTATAGAGGTGGTAAGGGGGAGTCGGGTGGGAACCTGATGAGCTGAGTGTGGTCTTCATCATCCAGAATGCATTCTTTCTCTTTCCCTGGTCAGAACATCACAGTGGACCTCAATTCTCTGGAACTGGTCCTTTAGTTCTTTTTAGACAGATTATTATTATTATTAGGAGGAGGAGGAGGAGGAGGAGTGTTGTTATTATTTTGCAAATCTCTCACAGCAACTTACATGCTTTGTATTGGTCAAGGTACAAAATTTCTGTAGTGTGGAGTTGATCTCAGATTGACCTTCTAAGATGATTCATATTTCTTAGCAAAGGTGAAAACAGATTTGCTGGAGGGTTGGTTTAAACATTTTAGAGAATAAATGCTTGTTGATGAGGAAATGACATCTTTAAAGTTGCTACTGAAGAAAACTTATGTAAAAGCAATCACAGAAAACCCTCAAGAATATAGCTTGGAAGACAGAACTACAGTTGCCTTTTATTTAAACTGCTTGGTGCATTTGTCTCCATGGGGCTATTTATCGGATCTGTTGACTACAGAAAGCTTCATGCTGCTTTAACTCATGTTTGAATGGATTTGGATATGCCAGATGAGATAATGCCATTGTTGTTTTTGGTAATTCCTTTTTTAAAATCTTGCTATAACTTTTCTAATAAAATTTTAAAACTTTGAAGAAAAAAGTAAATAATAGATGAGGTGGGGGGGCTAGAGGGGGGGGGAAGTACTAAAAGTGGGAAGCACTTCAGGATCAGGTAAAAACCTGGTGCAAGGGATCTCCCAGGAATCTACAAGGATGATTCCAGCTAAGACTCCTAGCAGTAATGGACACGTAGCCTGAACTGGCCATCTCCTGTGACCAAGCAAGACTTCAAGTGGAGGGAGTGGGAACCCAACCCAGACATATACCTTTGACCTACATACAGTCTGCTCTGCTATGGGATGTGCTGGGGTAAAGGTAGCCTAGAAATGGAGGAGGTGGCCAACCAATGGCTGGTCTAGCCTAAAACCCATACCAAGAGAGTAAGCCCACCCCTGATACTGCCAGTAGCACCAGGACTCACAGGCTGGATGACCCAGAGACCTAGGATAGAACCAAACACGACTGGAGGGAAAAAAATGTCAATGTGTTGCAGGATATTTGATCATACTGTGAAACTCTGAGAATATGTTAATAAAATTAACCTTGGATCAGGGGGTGGAGGCAGAGACTTGATATGGAAATATAGGATATAGATATGATAGGATAAAAGAGTGGATTGTTGAACCTACTTTTAAAGAGCAACTTGTTTAAAAGTTTTTACATTGGGCCGGGCGGTGGTGGTGCACACCTTTAATCCCAGCACTCGGGAGGCAGAGCCAGGCGGATCTCTGTGAGTTCGAGGCCAGCCTGGGCTACCAAGTGAGCTCCAGGAAAGGCGCAAAGCTACGCAGGGAAACCCTGTCTCGAAAAACCAAAAAAAAAAAAAAAAAAAAAAAATTTACATTGGTATAGATTTTAGTTCATTGATACAAATTTAAAGTTAATTTTGTTATTCTGTATGTATATTTCTATTCTTGTTTAAGGTATTATGTTTGTGCAGCTCATTTAAATTGTAAGGGATAATTAAGAAATACAGATTAGTAATTAGTCTTCTATGATAGTCAAATTTATAGTCGTGTTAAGTTTTCTAGGTATACATAGATATATTTCAATTAAGTAGGTAATCTTCAAACACTCAAAGACCTACAAAATATGGCATTTAAAATGTTTTAAGAACTTTGACTTTCTGGACATTGAGACATGTCTGCTTCTGGCAACACCAATCCACTTCAGAGAAGATAATGGGCATTGAAGAAAATGCATATGTGTGGGTATGGTGAGCACGTGTAGGACTGCAAAAGCCGAAGATGGCACTGAGAGGAAGTGAGCTGGGCAGGGACCTAACTTGTTTACCAAAAATTATGATTGGCTCTTGGGATCAGGAGAGGTGACACAGGTGCATGGCCTCCTCCTGATCATCATGCTGAGCTATGCCCGGAGGGGCTCGTGGATATGTGGCCTTTGTTGTGATTGGTAGAAGGAAAGCTGGCTTGTGGCTTCATGCTTTATAAAGGGTGTGCTGATGCTTAATAAACGAGTTCCTGCTTGACACAGCTCCCCACTGGGTCTGATTGTCTCCGGGTGCCGTGATGGGCCAATGGCACACTGCCCCTCCTCAGTCAAGGGAGGAGTGGTGGGCCTAATTCTTTGGTGGAGTCAGGGGAACCCCACACATATAGAGTTAATTTTCATTGTGGCAAAAGTTAGCCACTGGGCAACAAAGTGCCCTTGAATCGACTGCTGACAGTGTGCTATCCAAAATGGACAAACAGGACACAAAACAAAGAACTATCAATCCTTGCCAAGACAGTGTGGTTGCAGCTTTGGCAACAGGTGTCCTCCGAGGCCAGGACAATATGGCACTATCGCTGAAGTGGCTTTGCAATCTGGAAAAGGTACAGTGCCCCTTTCTTCGAAGGCAGCTGAACAGGCAGTGGACTGATGGCTTCTGTTGTGCAGTGGAACAGCAGCTGAAACAGTTATTCTTAAAGGAGTAACTAGGCTGACTGAGTCTAACCTCTCAATGGTAGACTGGCATTTAATAAAGAAGATGAAGCTACCCACAAACCAAGAAGAATGGGATGTGAAGAAGAATGGGATGCTGAGATGAAGCCAACCACGAGCCAAGAAGAATGGACAGCTGAATTCCAAAACATCAGCAATTTCCAGAATTTAAAATCTTGAATCATGACAGGACACTGGTGGAATTCAAATTTATCTGGTACATGGAATACTTGCACTGAATGTGGGGTCAAGCTGTAGGCCTTGTGTACATCCTACTTCACAAATGAGTCTGTCAGATACTCTAAGCCTGTAGGGCCGAAGATGATGCCCCAATATGCAAAGGAACCTCGGGTGACTGTTCAGGCAGCTGGCTGTTTCTGTCATAGCTCATTTTTTAGAAGTTACTTGTTTGCACTTCCTGTTTTACTAGGTAATATTATTTCCTTCTCGGGTCTCTGAGGGAATTGAAGATTAGATAGTTTTCCTTGTTAAGAAATTCAGTAAAGAAACTCACTAAGACGTGTTAAATGTATCAGTTTGAAAGACATCATAAGATAGTTTTCTGTTGGTAATGTAAGTTAGCATAGAAAGTGAATTAGGTACATTCTGGACTCACCAAAATAGGATAGATAATGGAATATTTTCTCTGAATTTGTCAAATGCAAATGGACTAGACATTGTTGATTTATCTATTGCTTGTATATATTGTATATAGTTATTGTACTCATTGTATATAGTTTTTCTTATATTAGTTTTAACTTTTAAAAAAATTTTAGACAAAAAAAGGGGAAATGTGGTGATATTTTATTTGTACATTAATAAATAAAGCTTGCCTGGAGATCAGGGAGAAAAGGCCAGCCATTTTAAGTAAACAAAGAAGTCAGCAGCACACACCCTTAATCCCTGAGCAGGCAGGATCTCTGTGTTCAAGGCCACACTAGGGAACAGAGCCAAGCGTGGTGACACATGCCTTTAATCCCAGTCCCAACCATAGAGACCTGGAGGTCTGTACAGACAGACAGATAGACAGTGACAGCTGTGTAGGAAGAGGGAGTGAGGTAGCTGGGCTAAGAGCCAATGAGAGAGCAGAAAAACAAGGCATATAAGCCTGGGTAGACAGGAAGTCATGCTCTTTGGAAGCTGAAGTGTCAGGGACAAGGACAGAATCTCTAGTTAGTAGAAAAATACAGACACCCCCCCATAAGACAGGGAACTAGATCAGCTTACAGTCAGGTTGCCTAGCAACAGGACATTGAGTCAGAGCCCTTGACCCTCTCACCCTGTAAACATCCTATACAAACATCCTGTTAGCTTGCCCCACCTTATGCAGATGACAGCTTCTTGCTTTCCCCCCCACCCTGCAGGAACTATATAAACCTTTCTGAAAGGAAATAAAGTTGCACCTTGATCAAAATCTAGACTTGGTGTGTTTTCCTTTGTATCTCCTGTCCCTACATTCCCTCCTTAGGGTGGTCGAGAACCCGTTGTAGCCCTACAGACAAGACACTGCAGAGGTGGTGAGGTAAGGTTAGCTGGTGGCTTTCCATATTTCCCTGATCTCTCTAAGGCTTTAACCCAAATTTCTGGCTCCGTGTTTTTTAATAAGATCTTTTAAGACTTTTAAGACATGTTACAGAGACCAGTTGACAGAAATTATCCATAGAGAGGATGGAGGAACCAAGAATATGGATAGAGAGATGCACAAGAAGGAGTAGGGACTTACAGATTTGAGGTCTTTTTTTGTTTGGAAAGAATGGAGAGACACTTGTAGCTGGAGAATTTTCTCTCTGAGTCCCGCCAAGCCCCGGCAGTCTGACAGCCTACTTGCCACGTGGCTTACCAGCATCTTTACATGCTGCTTGTCATGGTGGTGGCTGGCAGTCTCTCCCTCCTCAGCCTTCCACTTCCCAGAATTCTCTCAGTTCTCCTCTCTGGTAGTCCCACGTATACTTCCTGCCTGGCCACTGGCCAATCAGTGTTTTATTTATTGACCAATCAGAGCAATTTGACATACAGACCATCCCATAGCACTTCCCCTTTTCTTTTTTTCTTTTTTTTAAAGAGGAAGGTTTTAACTTTTATATATCTCTAAAGCCAGCTTGGTATATTTGGGAATTTGGGTGTAGCTTTTCTTACTACTTCCTGCTGGAGGGGGCCACTGTATCTTATGGGGACACAAAGAAAATTTTAGGATTATGGAGTAGTCCGTGAGGGTGTATCGTCTGAGCCAGTTGTCTTGAAACAGTTCTGGATGTTGGATCATCTGGGCCTTGGTGTCATCGGAGACCTTTCAGGGGGTCTTGGCTGGTCAAACCTGATTTATCTTAATCTGGAACAAATCCATAGCCTCTGGCTTTCTGTGGAAACAAAAGCAGAGCCTCCTTTCCAAAGCAACATATCCTTAGATCCAAATTTTGAAGTCAAGATATCTTTAGCTTTTTCAATCAAATGTTTTTCTTCAGTTACGAATATCAAAGAGAACATAATCCAGATTCTCTGTGTGATAGCCATCTTTACATGGCTTATTTTTTATATTACCTTGAGCCTATTGCTTTAAACTGCAGCATTCTAAGACTGAAAAGGTGATGTGGCTGCTGGCTCTGCCCACTTCAGCTTTCCAACATGGCGGTGGTACGTTTTCTGCCAGTTCTGGGAGCCATCAATTCTCAGAAATAGTGGGTCTATGCTTCTATCAAAGCAGCATGTAGCCCAGAAACCTTTTTGTTTTGTACTAGCAAAGGCTAAATCCACCACGCAGCTTAATGTGCCACTTGCAGAGGCCTCATTCCCGCCATACTGCAGGTTGAGGGCACACGCCAGGAACCCGCCATAGTAGCTCAAACATGCAGGCTGCCACTAACTTGAGAGAAACAACTAGGAACTGTTTTTAGCTCTGTTTTAGAATCTTTTTTCTCAGTTTTAGGTGGAAACTCTTGCCAACACATTGGGCGCCAGACACTTCTCTTGCTTGGTCTCTGGCCAAAAAGGAAGGTCAGCTGGTTGCTTCTCAGCCTCTCTGATCTAGCAGATTTTCACTCCAACGTATGACTCCTGGGTCTTTGTTGGTAAATAGAATATTAGCGACTTAGTTAAAACCTACATCAGGTGATCGAGGCCAAGCTGGTGCCAACAGGACAACCAAGGCCACACAGAGAAACTCTATCTTAAAAGCAAACAAATAAAAGAAATCTGCCTCATTTTTCATTACAACTTCATAGCATTGTATAGTACAAGATATTCTTTTATTTTTAGATTTAATTTTTTTTAGGTATTAGGCCTTGTGCACTATGTGCATGCCTGGTACACACATTAATTCAAAAATGGATGTCAGATGCACTGGAATGGGAGTTACAAATAGTTGTGAGGGGCCATGTGGGTGCTGGGAATTGGTCTTCTGCAAGAGCAACAAACGCTCTTAACTCCTGAGCCATTTCTTCAGCCCCTCCGTCATTTTTAAAAAGCTTTTTGAAAGTGTCTTCACATATTTTCACTACTAGCAGGGACACTCCATAAACATTCTTGTGCTTGCATTTTATTTATTTAGTTATTTACTTTTATCTATCTATCTATTTATTCATTTATTTACTTGGAGACAGGGTTTCACTGTGTAGACCTGGTTGTTCTGGAACTCACTCAGTGATTTGTCTGCCTCTGTCTCTGGTGAGCTGGAATTTAAAGGTGTGTGCTCCCCCTGCCCAGCTGTACCTGAACATTAAAGGGGAAAGTACCAGGCTTCTTCAGGGACTTCAGTGCATCCAAGTGGAGGTTACAAGGGATCTGTGCCTCAATCACTGAGACCTGAGGCACAGAATTCTAACTAGGGGTGGTGAGGGAATGAGGAAAGGACAGACACACATACATTGAAGTTGAGATCAGGTGGGGTTCTCTAACCTCCATACCCTGGAACCTCAGTATTGTGTTTATCTAAGTATTCTTTATCAATAAAAATTCAGGAGTCAGATATCAGGGTAAGAACCTGAATGAACAGAGAAGCAGCAGAGAAGTGACCAGTGACTGACTCTCTCTCTTTCTCTCTCTCTCTCTCTCTCTCTCTCTCTCTCTCTCTCTCTCTCTCTCTCTCTCTCTCTCTCATTTTTCCATCCAAAAGGGCCAAGACCCTTTCTAAGCCCTGCCCTCCTACTTCCTGTCTCCATCTGTCTTCAGTCCTCCAAAACCTCTGTGGTTAATTTTGGTCAGCTAGTAGCTAGATCTGCCCTCTAATTCAAAACACACTTTAGCAGGCGGTGGTGGCGCACGCCTTTAATCCCAGCACTGGGGAGGCAGAGCCAGGCAGATCTCTGTGAGTTTGAGGCCAGCCTGGTCTACAGAGTGAAATCCAGGACAGGCACCAAAACTACACAGAGAAACCGTCTCGAAAAACCAAACCAAACCAAACCAAAACAAAAAAAGAAACACTTTATTATCAGTCTCAGGAGAGTCAGAATGCAATCAAGACATCACACAACACCTCAGCATGGGTAGATGGGGTTAGCTAGTCTCTGTAGGCCATCAGTTTCAGGCTGTAAAGATTAGGGAAAAAGAAACTACAGTTGGTAGTCTTTGCACACACACTGATTAATGGTTCATAAACACTCATACTTAGACTCCTGAGGAAAGCTTTTCCATCTATCTTAAGCCCAGCCCATAAGGGTAACAGCTTTGCCAATTTCCCATGGATCAATTGGTCTTGGAGTTCTTGACAGACCTTTCTCATTTCAAAATACACATTCACTCAGGACTTAATTCATTCAGTGTTTCCTTCGATCCCTAAAATCCTGGGTGTGCAATAATGGACCTTGGAGCCATCTCTGACCTGCTGCTCAGAGACAGCTAGTTTCCTGTTATGGAATACTAGTTTAAGATGTGTTACATTTGTTTATGCTATGGAATATTTGTTTAATAATGCAAAGATGTGTTGCATTCTTTTATGTTACATTTGTTTAACTCTGTAAAGCTGTGTTACTTTGCCTGCCTAAAACACCTGCTTGGTCTAATAAAGAGCTGAATTTCCAATAGCTAGGCAGGAGAGAGAAATAGAGAGGGCTGCCAGGCTGAGAAAATAAATAGGAGGAAAAATCTAGGCTAGAAAAAAGAGCAAGGAGGGAAAAGAGGAGAGGAGGGTGTCAGGGGCCAGCCACTTAGCCACATAGCCAGCCACAGAGTAAGAAGGAAAGAAAGATACATAAAGAAAGGTAAAAAGCCCAAAGACAAAACGTAGTTAAAGAGAAATGGGATAATTTAAGTTAGAAAAGTAGGCTAGAAATAAGCCAAGCTACAGCTGGGCATTCATAAGTAAGAATAAGTTTCCATGTATTTATTTGGAAGCTTGGTAGCTAGCCCCTAAAGAGTTAAAACAAACAAACAAACAAACAAAAAACTACATTATGGCCCCCCAAGTTGGGCACCAAATGTTGTTTTGCGTTCAATACAGTGGCTGCACCTTAAGTAACTTCTGTCCCAACCAGCAATTGCAACTCCACAGCTACCAGCAGCAATTCAGCCACAGCCAGGCAGGAAATCTATTCCTCAGGCACCAGCTCTTTCACTGCAGCTAAAGGAAACTTTAGCTAAATCTCTATCCTTCTATAGAACTCAGGATTCAAATGTTGAAGGGAAGTCCTGCTAGCTCAGAGAGGCAAAATAGCAAGTAGCTAACCTTCTTTCCTTGCTCATACCTCCTGCAAAAAGGGCCTTCCTTCTGCTCAGCCCCCACTAAAGAAACCTCCCTACACTTAGTTACTCCCTACCACTTCCTGTCAGCTAGTTGCTGATTCAGCCTCCTGACCCCAGGCTAATTTTATTTAATCAAACAAATGTAGCACATCTTTGCATCATTAACAAAGGCAGCGGAAACAGATGTAACACACCTTTACACAGTTAAAATAATATTGCAATGCAAATGTGAATTTAACAAGAAGTTGTAGATTTTCAACACTGTACACAAACTCCTTTGTTACAAATAAATAAATATTTATTTATTTATTTATTTGGTTTTTTATTTTTTTTTTTTAATTTTTTTTTTTCGAGACAGGGTTTCTCTGCGTAGCTTTGCACCTTTCCTGGAACTCACTTGGTAGCCCAGGCTGGCCTCGAACTCGCAGAGATCCGCCTGCCTCTGCCTCCCGAGTGCTGGGATTAAAGGCGTGCGCCACCACCGCCCGGCTGGTTTTTTATTTTTAAGACAGGGTTTCTCTGCATAGCTTTGCGCCTTTCCTGGAGCTCACTTGGTAGCCCAGGCTGGCCTCGAACTCACAGAGATCCGCCTGGCTCTGCCTCCCGAGTGCTGGGATTAAAGGTGTGCGCCACCACCGCCCAGCCTAAATATTTATTTTTTTAAAGATTTATTTATTATGTATACAGTGTCCTGTCTGCATGTATGCCTTCACACCAGAAGAGGGCACCAGATGTCATTACGGATGGTTGTGAGCCACCATGTGGTTGCTGGGAATTGAACTCAAGACCTCTGAAAGAACAGTTTACTGTTCTTAACCTCTGAGCCATCTCTCCAGTCCACAAATAAATATTTATACTTCTAAAAAAATAATATTCCACAACAGTTTCCCTGTAAAGGCTTGGTCTATTTCCTAAAAGTAGCATGCTAGGAGCTGAGTGCTGAAGCACAGGTCTTAAATTCCTGCTACTTAGAAGCCTAAGGAGAAGGATTTTGAGCTTAAGTCTATCTAGGGCTAATTAGACAGACCTATCTTAGCAACACAAAATATATATATATAAATAGTTGGTTGTGCACTTTTCTATTTCTATAGATACTGTAAATCTACTTTCTAAAAAGTCTTCATTCATTAAAATATTTTCTTTAAATGAATAAATCCAGAGAGTTCTCAGAAAATCATTATGAACTGTTACAAAATCAGGATGCAATTAAAGTGATGCTGATTTTATCTTTCACATTAAATCCTAGACCATCATTTTTTTTTAAAAAAAAGTAATTTATTTTTATTTTATTTGCATTGGTGCTTTGCCTGCATGTATGTCTATGTGAGAGTGTCAGATCTTGGAGTTAGAGACAGTTGTTAGCTGCCATGTGAGTGCTGGGAATTGAACCCAGGTCCTCTGGAAGAGCTACCAGTGCTCTTAACCACTGAGCCATCTCTTCAGCCCGAGCATCCTTATTACCAATGAATTCAGTATTTTCAACTGTCACATGCTTGGCCTCCACACCCTCCAGATTAATGTGTTGAAATCCTAACTCTCAAGGTGTGGAGAGGGCTGTTCCAGGAGATATCCCCAACAGATTAGATCCTGAGAGTGGAGCCCTATGCAATCTTATTAACAGATTCAAGAACTATCTCCCACACCCTCTGCCACATGAACTTACAAGGAAAGACAGTTTGTCTATGGGAAGTGAACCCTCACCAATCACCAGACCAGCCAGTTCAAGGTATCTTGACCTTGAACTTCCCAGTTTCCAAAGCTGTCGGAATTTTTTCTGTTTATAAATTACCCGTTTTATGGTACTTTATTAAAACAGCCAGAATGGACTAAGATATCCCAGGGCAGGGCACAGGCAGAGGAGAAGTAATTTAGAATTTTAGTTACCTAGAAATCATTCTTGTGATATTTTGGAGAAGAAAGTGGCTGCTTTTTTGCTTTATCTGAAGAGTCTGCCTGAGGCTAAAGTGAAGAACTTTTGGATTAATTACATTGGCAAAGGAAATCTCAAAACAGCCTAGTATAGACTCTGTTGTGTGGCTATTAGTGTTAACTCTGATGGAGATTTATAGTGAAAAGGAGCAATCTGAACATGGAAAAATATTTGAGGAGAAAAAGAACACCAGAAAGTGGAATGAAGCTAAATTCTGTGTTCAAGGAGATAAACAGATCAAGAAATGGAATAAAGGGAGAGGTGACCTCAGAGCAAGATCTCACCCAGGTAAGTTTCCAACTTGTGAAAAGGAACTAAGAAAAGTTTAGAGCCAGGTGTGGTGGGGCACACTTTTAATTCCAGCACTGGGAAGGCAGAGGCTGGCGGATCTCTGAGTTTGAGGCCAAGTTGGTCTACAGATCCAGTTTCAGGATAGCCAAGCTTAGGCAGTGAAGGACAGAAAGCTGGTGAAGATGTAATTGAATGAGGGGCCCCCAATAAGCAGCAGAACTTGGAAGCTTTGGGCATATGGTTCTGACTTTAGAGCTAAGGATAGAAGAAATGGGTTATGGAATTTGCTACCACACCTAAAGAAAGCTGCTTAGGCCAGGCATGTGTCAGGGATATCCCTGAATGGAGGCCTAGTATCGAGGCCATTGCATGAAGCTGTAAAGTTGAAGCCTGAATTGCTTTGGAGAAGCCAAGATATTAGATATGACAGAGTCACAGGATACCTCCCAAGGAGAGCTGCTAACAGGGACTGGAACCAGCCAAAGAGAAAGAAGTATATTGCAGTTAACAAAGCTGAATGGAGTTGGAGATCTGAAGAGCACTTTGACATCAGATTAGGAGATGCAGAGTCTGGAGTTTGCCCAGACAGTTTTCAGTCTTGCTTTGCTCCAGTATTTCCTCAATATGCACCCTTCCCTAGGTTTTGGAATGGTAATATATATCCTGTGCCATTATATGTTGGAAGTATGTGAGCTGCTTTTTTCATTTTGATTAAATAGGGAGTTACAGTCAAGAGACTGTATGAATCTCAGAAGAGACTTTGAACTTTGGACTTTTAAACATTGTTGAGACTGTGATAGACTTTTTTGAAGTTGGACTAAATGCATTTTGCATTATGATATTGTTACAAGCTTATGGAGGCTAGGGAGTGGAATGTGACAGTTTGAATGTAATTGGCCCCCAAAATCTCATAGGGAGTGACACTATCAGACTGAATCTCTGAACTGTAAGCCACCAGCTTAATTAAATGTTTTTCTTTATAAGAGTTGATGTGGTCATAATGTCTCTTCACAGCAATAGAAACCCAAATTAAGACACATATGACCTATTTCCTCTAGCTAGCCCCTAATTCTGTGACCGTTTCCCAATAAAGCCATCATATTATGAATCCATCAATGGATTAAGCCATTCATTAAGTTATCAGTCTTATGATCTAGTCACCTACGGGAACACCATCATAGACACAACCAGATAGTATGTCACTAATCTCCTAGACATTTCTTTCTTTCTTTCTCTCTCCCTTCCTTCCTTCCTTCCTTCCTTCCTTCCTTCCTTCCTTCCTTTCTCTCCTCTCTCCCTCCTCTCCTCTCCTCTCTCTCTCTCTCTCTCTCTCTCTCTTTCTTTCTTTCTTTTTAAAGATTTATTTATTTATTATGTATACAGTGTTCTGCCTGGATGTATGCCTTCACACCAGAAGAGGGCACCAGATGTCATTACAGATGGTTGTGAGCCACCATGTGGTTGCTGGGAATTGAACTCAGGACCTTTGGTAGAGCAGCCAGTGCTCTTAACTGCTGAGCCATCTCTCCAGCCCACCTAGGCATTTCTTAAGTCAATCAAGTTGAAAAGATTAACCATCCAACATAGGAAATAAAATTTATAGGATACCATTGTTTTAGACCAAGTTTCTGCACTAGGCCCAACAGGCCAGACCCAAGTCAAACATATCAAGTAATCAAATTGAACTCAGAAACTATGGTGGTTTGTATAAAAATGGCCCCTATACAAAAATAGGAAGTTGGCCAGGCAGCAGTGGTGCACGCCTTTAATCCCAGCTCTCTGGAGGCAGAGGCAGGTGGATCTCTGTGAGTTTGAGGCCAGCCTGGTCTACAAAGTGTGTTCGAGGACAGGTTCCAAAGCTACACAGAGAAACTTTATGTCAAAAAAACAAAAAACAAAACAAAGTAAAAAAAGTTGTCATGGTTATGGTGTCCCTTTACAGCAATAGAATACTAAGACAGAAACCAGGCCTGTTTTTCAAAATAAAACAAAACAAACAAACAAAAACAGGAAGATTCATAGCTGGCCATTCAGAAGAGCCTTAGTTTACTAAAGTAACTGGGGAATTTATCCTTTAACAAGTCCTGAGACATCAGCAGGCCTCCAGACCTTAGTAAAACTGACTCTATGATGGAAGTACCATTCAGGCCATAAAACTCAGTACTTAGATAATAGTACCATCTGCCAAAATGAAAACATAGACCCAATCCATCAAAGTTCTGGGAAAGTCTATAAATGTCCCCTGAGACTAAAAAGTCTCTAGATTTTTGGCCTCTGTAGTTTTGTTTCTGGATAGCTGTTCTTGTTAACTGAAGTATATCAACCCATATCAGGGACAATGGGGGTCCAGCCCCTCGATAGTCCCCTCCCAGGGTCCGGGAAGAATCTACAACCAGCTGATAATTAATCTTTAATGGGAAGAAATGAATCTATGTACACGAAACTCCTTAGTCCATATACTTTATTATTCTGTGACAGTTACAAGCTTATATTCTGCTCTCATATTTAGGTCATCTTTAGCCTGATTTCTCTCTACACTTGTCTGCGATCCCCTCTATGTTCTATCTTAATTCCTTCATCTAGTTCTGTCCCTTCTAGGTTCTCATCTATCTAGTTCTTTCTCCTATCAGCTCCTCTCCTGTCTCCTTCTCTCTCATCTGGCTCTTCCTCATCTTGTTCTTCTCCATCTGGCTCTTGTTCATCTTCCATCTTGTTCCTCTAGTACTCTCCTGTAGCCCTTCAATCTACTTCTTCCCCATCTCAGTTTGTTCCTCTCAAGTTCTTTTTTTTTTTTTTTTTTTTTTTTTTTTTGGTTTTTTGAGACAGGGTTTCTCTGTGTAGCTTTGCGCCTTTCCTGGAACTCACTTGGTAGACCAGGCTGGCCTCGAACTCACAGAGATCTGCCTGCTCTGCCTCCCGAGTGCTGGGATTAAAGGCGTGCGCCACCACCGCCCGGCTCCTCTCAAGTTCTTACCCATCTAGTTCTTCCATTCTCTTCTTTCTTCTCCCCCTGTGCCCTGGAAGTCTCGGTATATAAAGGGAGGGTCCGAGCTAAATTGTGTAAAGCTATTACTTAACGTCCACCTTTCCTAGGCGGTGTCTCCTTGTGGAATTTACCGTAAGTCAGGAGACTTGCATGTGGGCTGTTATCACTGTTAGTCCACCTGGGACTAACAATGGGCACCCACCTGGGTGGTGTTTCCTGTATTCCTTGAAAGTGGCCAAGGGAGATAATCTGATTCCAGAGAAAGCCTTTCCTGAGGCTGTTCTCCAAATACCTGGAATGTGTATGTCCAGAGAGTGATCAGTCTACACTGTTAGCCCTTCTTAGAGAAAAGTCAATTGGGAAAACTATGAAGGCACACATGATTTTCATAACAGAAGACAGCTGATATATAACAAGCCAAGTAACACCAAAAACTCCTTGGGATTTGGCTTCCTCTGGAGAAATTCCCTGATTCCTCCAGGTAGTGACTTTGCCATAACCAGCTGATATATTCCTGCGGCCTGCAGCAAACTCAGAACATGGTTTTTGTGCTTAAAAACTCACCCTGAGAAATGCTCAGGGCTACACTGGGATCCTGAACATCCAGTGTAGCCAACGGCCAGCTAATAATGACTTTCTATTGGCTCAAACCCATGTCTGAGCAGTCTTCTCTGGTGAATACCCCACAACAGTATAGGTTGAGGAAATGGTTAAGGTGTAAAGTGCTTGTCAGGCAAGCACGAAGACCTGAGTTGGGATCCCCAACACCTACATGAAAGTAGTGTCACTGTAATCCAAATTCTGGGGAGGCAGAGACAGGAGGGTCCTGAGGGATTGCTGGCCAGAAAGTCTAGCCAATCAGAGAGACTCTGTCTAAAAAAATAAAGTGGAGGGCTAGGGAGATGGTCAGTGGGTACGGTGCTTACTGTGCCAGCAGGAGAACCTGAGTTCAGAACCTTAGCATTCTCAAAAAAGTCCAGCAAAATGACACACATCTGTTACATCAGCCCTGAGTGTGTGTTTGGGGGCAGGAGTGAGGGGCTAGCAGATCCTGACCTATCTGCAATGTCTAGCTGCAATGTCAAGTTCCAGGATCAATAAGAGACTCTGTCTCAAAAAATAAGAGGAAGACACCCGACATACCACTGGACTTCATATGTGCACACATGGGCAAGTGTGTACCCATACCCTTGTACACATGTATACACACACACACACACACACACACACACACACACACACACACCAATAAATTATTTAAATGAGGCATTAGAGAGATGGTTAAGCAGTTAGGAGCACTTGGCTTCTTCTAGAGGACCAGGTTCAATTCCCAGCACCCACATGACAGCTCCCAACTGTCTGTATCTCCAGTCCCAGGGGAACTGGATGCCCTCTTCTGGCATTATACACATGTGGTGCACAGACAAACATCCAGGCAAAACACCCATACACATAAGTAAGAAATAAACTTTAAAATATGTTAAAGAGATTTTTAAAATATTTAAATGAATTTTTATCAAAGTTACATAACATAAATTCACCATTTTAGAGTGGGTTATTCAGTGGCTTTTAATATATTCACAATATTGGGCAACCTCTTTCCAGTTCCAAAACTTTTTCATCATCTGTAAGTGAAACTCCCATACCTATTATGTAATTACTCCCCATTTTCTCGCTCACTGATTACTGCCAATTTGTGCTTTTTTTTTTTTTTTTTTTTTTTTTTTTTTGGTTTTTTCGAGACAGGGTTTCTCTGTTTTTGCGCCTTTCCTGGAGCTCACTTGGTAGCCCAGGCTGGCCTCGAACTCACAGCGATCCACCTGGCTCTGCCTCCCGACAATTTGTGCTTTTTGTTCTTTGTCCCTGCTTTTTCTAGCCCCTTTCTGCCAATAAGGCCAACCTTTCCTCAGTTCATATATTAGATCTTTACATTTGTGTGTGTGTGTGTGTGTGTGTGTGTGTGTGTGTGTGTGTGTTGCTAGAGTAAGATTTAATGCTGCGGGAAAAGCCAAGATTATAGAAAAAATGATTTTTTCTTTTCTAGAAATTGTGCATAATTAAGGCAAAGGTCTACTTTCAGAAGTTGTGTTGTGTAGGTCGCGGCAACACTGCTCATGTTAACCCCTCGTCAAACATCAAGGCAACACTATGAAAATGACTTGATTTTTTTCTTTTTATAGTTGGTACGTGTGTATTATACCTAATAGCATACTTCAGGAAGTCTTGACGCCCATTGTGAAACACCTCATTCCCTGACAAACTGCAGTATTTTGTTTTCTTCACGGCGTTTATCACTTGAGCTGTCCTAGTATTATTTATTTTATCCAATTAATGTCCCTCACCCTTACTGGAATGCTTGCTTTCCCCGGTCAACAGTGTTCCCAACACTTATTAGTTCTCCAATTATTTTTGTTTTCATTTTTGTAATGAACTAGTGAACGGAAACTCCATTTTTAAGGTACTACACAAACCGAAGGGTGAAACGCTGGCTATGTCTCTGTGATGGGGGCCTAAGAGAACGATCTCAGTCCTCGGGGGAGGCCTTGATCTGGAGGAAGTGGGAATGGAGGGTGGGCTGGGGGGAAGAGGAGGGGGGCAGGAAGGGGGAGAACAAGGGAATCTGTGGCTGTTATGTAGAACTGAATAGTATTGTAAAATAAAATAAAAAAGCATGATACAGCATCTGAAAAAAAGATAGCAAATAAAAAAAAAAAAAAGAGAGAAAGAAGGAAGTCTCGGCCAGGAAAAGGAAGCCAGGGCGGTATCTGCAGGTTCAGCTCCGCCTGGCAGGAAGGGACGGGACTTGTGATGGGCGTGGCCAAGTGGAGGGGTGGGGCCTGCGGCGCAGACCAGGGAGCGGCGGAAGATGGCTGCAGTTGTGGCGACGGATACACAGCTGATGCTCGGAGTCGGCCTGATCGGTAAGGACGCAGGCTCTCTTCCAGCCAGGCCGCGCCCCAGCTCCGCCTGGGTTCTCGGATCTGTGAGGCTGTCCTGCCAGGGAGGGGCGGACCTGGGCCTGAAATTCGGCCTCCTCACTGCCCGGACTGTCTTGGGGCCTGCGGGCAGGCGGGGCTTGAGGCTCTGGTTGATGGCCCGGGCCTGGGACTACGCGGTTGGAGAGCTGGGGCTCGGTTGCGGGTGTTTGCAGCTCTCCGGGAGTATGGGTGACGCCCCAGGAGCCCCGGGGTGCCCTTGGCAAGACACCCCAGGAAGTGGTGGAGCCAATGTTGGAACCCGCGCAGGGTTACCTCGAGCCTCCACTTCCACGGTGAAGTACTTGGTATAAGTTGATCTAGATGTCCCTGCTGCATGGTCACATTTGTAACCTCGTCTAGTTTATAGGAATTCATGGTGAGGAAGTTCATAGGTATCTTTGTGTGTGAGTTTTGTGCAGCCCAAGCAGGCAGTAGGTGACCGCACTGGACTGCACGAATGAATGAACCTTTATGAATTCATTTGAATAGTCTCGCTCCTGAGATTCTAATACACCTAGACACTATCCTTCCTTTAAGAGTACAAGCGTGTTGCTTAGGCTTAGCAAATAACTGCACTGATTATTTTTCAGAAGTTCAAAGGAGTGTCTTTATCCTGTATTCATTTCTTCTTTCTGTGTAAAATTTTATTTATTTTGCATGAGTTTTTCTCTGACTGTTTGACACCGTGTGCATGCCTGGTGTCAAACGGAGGCCTGAAGAGATCATCAGATCCTATGGAATTGGTGGCACTTGTGAGCTGCCTTATGGGTGCTAGGAATTGAACCTAGTCCTCTTAAAGAACAACCAATGCTAATTCTTGACCAGCCAGTGCTAACTGCTGAGCCATCTTTAGCCACCTTGTACTCATTTCTAGTGTGATTTTTTAAAATTGCTTGAAAACAAAACCTAAGTATCTCAGGCATCTTGGACTTGTCAGCACTTCAGAATTAAGGTTGAGTTAAAGTGTGAAGATCAGAATGACTTACAAACAGCCAAGTGATAGTGGCAGGCCTTTAATCCTAGCACTCGGGAGGCAGAAGCAGGGAGATCTCTGTGAGTTCGAGGCCAGCCTGGTCTACAGAGCAAGTTCCAGGACAGCTAGGGCTATGTAGAAAAACTCTGTCTCAAAAAAAAAAAAAAAAAAAAAAAAAAAAAAAAAAGACTTAAAAACATATTTGCCCGTACAACAGCTCTTTAGTTTTTATTCTGGCACGATTTAAAAGGTAGTTACTTCTAAGCTGGGCAGTGGCACTGCAGAGGTGGCTGCGGGTGAATCTCTGAGTTTGAGGCCAGTCTGGTCTACGTAGTGAGTTCCAGGATACCAGGAGCTACACTGGGAAACCCTGTCTCAGGAAAAGAAAGATACTTGTTTCTAAGTAAAGAGAGTATCAGAGAAATAGTGACACAAATCTATAGTTATCAACTACTGAGCCAGCCCCTCAAGTTCTTTATTTCCTTTTTTGTAATTGAGATGTTTTTTTTGTTGACAAAATTACATTATGAATGGATAGCTTTGATTAGTGTTGTTCTGAAAATTTGGCAGAGCTGTAGAGCTCTTGCCTAGCTTGTAAAATTCATGGGGTTTAATCCCCAGCAAAAAGTGCAAAATTTAAATCTAGACTGTATGTGTAACGTGAGTTGAAGGATGATTCATTATCTCAGTTGCGAAAGGGGAGTGAAGGATCAAACCCAGGGCTTCAGATGGCTCTGCCTGTATGCTTAGACCTCTCCTTTTTCCTTCTTAAGAACCCTTTCTGTGTATTTTACTTAAAGATTCTTCCTGTTGCATACAAATATAAGCCAATAAGTATTTTTGTAGGAGAAGATAGAGAATCTTAACACATATCTAAGGCTAGTTTTTCATTACAGTTTTATTTATTTGTGTATGTGATCATGTGGCAGGCTTGTCCATGTGGAGGTCTGAGGACACCTTGTGGGAGCCAGTTCTCTCTTTGACTGTGTGTGTGCTTGGGGTCAAACTCAGGTCACTGGGCTGTGTAGCAAGCACTTTTACCTGTTTTTGGTTTGTTTTTGTTTTTGTTTTTGTTTTTGGAGACAGGGTTTCTCTGTAGTTTTGGTGCCTGTCCTAGATCTCGCTCTGTAGAACAGGCTGGCCTCAAACTCACAGAGATCCACCTGGCTCTGCCTCCTGAGTGCTGGGATTAAAGACAGTGCACTACCACCGCCTGGCACTTTAACCTGTTTTACTTAGGTGACCTAGAACTAAAATCATGAATCTGCCTGGCATGCTGTTGCATGCCTGTAATCTCAACTCTTGAGTGATAGGGTTAGGAGAAACAGGAGTTCAGGGTCACCTTTAACTACATAGTTTGTGACTAGCTTTGGTGATCACAAACAAAAACAACCAAATACAAATCATGAGTTCATACGATGTTTGGTCTCAAGTGCTCTGAGTTGCTTTGTAAAGTGGGTTGTTACAACTGATTCCACAAAGTGTTTGAGTAACCAATCAATTCACTTCCTTGCCGCTGTTTGACATTCTCACAGTGACCATCTTTCCACCATAGAAAAGGACACTAATGGAGAAGTTCTGTGGGTGTGGTGTTATCCTTCCACGACAGCCTCATTAAGGAATCTGCTGCTCCGAAAATGCTGCCTAACAGATGAAAACAAACTTCTCCACCCCTTTGTCTTTG